>NW_024470887.1:30000-110000 GCF_017639515.1 Carcharodon carcharias
CTCCAGGTGAGTGTGCTCCAGGTGAGTGTGCTCCAGGTGTGTGTGCTCCAGGTGAGTGTGCTCCAGGTGAGTGTGCTCCAGGTGTGTGTGCTCCAGGTGAGTGTGCTCCAGGTGTGTGTGCTCCAGGTGAGTGTACTCCGGGTGAGTGCGCTCCAGGTGAGTGTACTCCAGGTGGCTGCGCTTCAGGTGAGTGCGCTCCAGGTGAGTGTGCTCCAGGTGAGTGTGCTCCGGGTAGGTGTACTCCAGGTCAGTGTACTCCAGGTGAGTGTGCTCCAGGTGTGTGTGCTCCAGGTGAGTGTACTCCAGGTGAGTGTGGTCCAGGTGTGTGTGCTCCAGGTGAGTGTGCTCCAGGTGTGTGTGCTCCAGGTGAGTGTGCTCCAGGTGTGTGTGCTCCAGGTGAGTGTGCTCCAGGTGAGTGTGCTCCAGGTGAGTGTGCTCCAGGTGTGTGTGCTCCAGGTGAGTGTACTCCAGGTGAGTGTACTCCAGGTGAGTGTGCTCCAGGTGTGTGTGCTCCAGGTGAGTGTACTCCAGGTGGCTGCGCTTCAGGTGAGTGTGCTCCAGGTGAGTGTACTCCAGGTGAGTGTACTCCGGGTGAGTGCGCTCCAGGTGAGTGTACTCCAGGTGGCTGCGCTTCAGGTGAGTGCGCTCCAGGTGAGTGTGCTCCAGGTGAGTGTGCTCCGGGTAGGTGTACTCCAGGTCAGTGTACTCCAGGTGAGTGTGCTCCAGGTGTGTGTGCTCCAGGTGAGTGTACTCCAGGTGTGTGTGCTCCAGTGAGTGTACTCCAGGTGAGTGTGCTCCAGATGAATGTACTCCAGGTGAGTGTTCTCCAGGTGAGTGCGCGCCAGGTGAGTGTGCTCCAGGTGAGTGTGCTCCAGGTGAGTGTGCTCCGGGTAGGTGTACTCCAGGTGAGTGTTCGCCAGGTGAGTGTGCTCCAGGTGAGTGTGCTCCAGGTAGGTGTACTCCAGGTCAGTGTACTCCAGGTGAGTGTGCTCCAGGTGTGTGTGCTCCAGGTGAGTGTGCTCTGGGTGAGTGTACTCCAGGTGAGTGTGCTCCAGGTGAGTGTGCTCCAGGTGAGTGTACTCCAGGTGAGTGTGCTCCAGGTGTGTGTGCTCCAGGTGAGTGTACTCCAGGTGGCTGCGCTTCAGGTGAGTGTACTCCGGGTGAGTGCACTCCAGGTGAGTGTACTCCAGGTGGCTGCGCTTCAGGTGAGTGAGCTCCAGGTGAGTGTGCTCCAGGTGTGTGTGCTCCAGGTGAGTGTACTCCAGGTGAGTGTACTCCAGGTGTGTGTGCTCCAGGTGAGTGTGCTCCAGGTGAGTGTACTCCAGGTGAGTGTGCTCCAGGTGGGTGTGCACCAACTATGTGCCTGTGTATGCCTGCCTGCACCAGGATGTACCAGGTGTTTGTGTACCAGTGACTGTGTACTTGGTATGTGTTTGATTGTGTATGTGATTGTGTACCAGGTGTGTGCTAGGTCTGTGTGTGCGATCCCTGTGTGTGTGTTTTTAATTCTTTCATAGGGATGTCGGTGTCGCTGTCTGGGCCCAGCATTTATTGTCCATCCCTAATTGCCCTTTGAGAAGGTGTGGGTGAGCCATCTTCTTGAACCACTGCAGTCTCGTGTGGTGTAGGTACACCCACGGCGCTATTAGGGTGGGAGTTCCAGGATTTTGACCCAGCGACAGTGAAGGAACGGCCGATATATTCCCAAGTCGGGATGGTGAGCGGCTCGGGAGGGGAACTTGCAGGTGGTGGTGTTCCCCATGTGTCTGCTGCCCTCGTCCTTCTAGATGGTAGAGGTGGTGGGTTTGGGCGGCGCTGTCGAAGGAGCCCTTGGCAAGTTGCTGCAGTGCATCTTGTAGATGGTACACACACTGCTGCCCCTGTGCGTCGGTGGTGGTGGTGGTGGAGGGTGTGAATGTTTGTGGATGGGGGGCCCCATCGAGCGGGGGCTGCTTTGTCCTGGACGGTATCGAGCTTCTCGAGTGTTGTGGGAGCCGCACTCGTCCAGGCAAGTGGGGAGTGTTCCCATCGCACTCCTGACTTGTGCCTTGTAGATGGTGGACAGACTTTGGGGGGAGTCAGGAGGTGAGTGACTCTCCGCAGGATTCCCAGCCTCTGACCTGCTCTTGTAGCCACAGTGTACCAGGTGTGTGTCTGTGTGTGTACACCAGGTGTTTGTATGTGTATATATACCAGGTGTGTGTGTACCAGGTGAATGTATACAGTAGTACACACATACACACACACACACACACTCTCTCTCACACAAACCCCTTTCTGTCACACTCTCACACAAACCTCTCTCTCCCACAGACACACAGACACATTCACACACACACACTGATACATACACACACATGCACTCACGCACGCACTCAACCACACACTCTCTCACACAAACCCCTTTCTCTCACACACACTCATACACTCTCTCTCTCACACACACACACACAGACACACACACATTCACACACATGCATTCACGCACACACTCAACCACACACTCACTCACACAGACGCACTCACACACACACAGATATGCACACACACACACACTGATATACTCACACACCGTCTCTCTCATACACACACAGATACACACACTCATATACAGACACTGATACATACACATACACACACACACATACAGATACACACAAACAAATACACATCCACAGACACACACACTCACACACACACACACATACACACAAAGCCCTCTCTCCCCCACACACACACTCACACACTCTCTCTCTCACACACACATTCACACACACCCACACACACACACACACTGATACATACACACACATTCACACACACACTGATACATACACACACACACACACACACACTGATACATACACACACATTCACCCACACACAGTGATACATACACACACACACTGATACATACACACACATTCACACACATGCACTCACGCACACACTCAACCACACACTCACTCATGCAGACGCATTCACACACACACATACACAGATACACACACTCACACACACCCTCTTTCTCACAAACACACGCACGCACACAGATACACACACTCACATACAGACACTGATACATACACACACACACATACAGATACATACACACACACATCCACAGCCACACAGACACATCCACAGACACACACTCTCTCACACACACACAGACACACACAGGCATGCACACAAATGGATCTACACACATATATAAATGCAGAGAAACACACCATAGCAGAAAAGGTTAAAGCAGAACCCGCAGTAAACACTCGGACGCTGCACAGTTGACAGGTCATGCGCAAAGCCTAAGCACTAGGTGTAGACAGTTGGACCCGGACCTGCCCTGCTCTCAGTGTCTGCTCAGGAGACTGAACTCTTGTGGCTGACGAATTTGGGGAGGAAGGAGCTTGTCATTCTCTAGTGAGGCCAACCTGACAAGGGTAACCATGCTCCTGAGCCCTCTGCTCGGATTCCAGCTGTCCCCTGACGATATTGATGCTGTCTCTGGGAATCATGTCCCACTCTCCGGAATGCATTTGGGAACTTGAGAAAACTTGTCCTGTAACCCCGGCTCCACCTGACATGATACGAACGCCCAGACGCTCTCTCCGTCTGTCTCTCCCTGTCTGCCCCGCTGTCTGTCTCCCACTCACTTTCCCTCTGGCCTCTCTCTCTCTCTCTCTAGCCCCCTCTTTCTCCATATCTCTCTCTCTCTCTCTAGCCCACTCTTTCTCC
Source organism: Carcharodon carcharias (assembly GCF_017639515.1). Taxonomy (NCBI): domain Eukaryota; kingdom Metazoa; phylum Chordata; class Chondrichthyes; order Lamniformes; family Lamnidae; genus Carcharodon; species Carcharodon carcharias. The sequence continues at coordinate 33,739 of NW_024470887.1, forward strand.
ATTTCTCTCTCTCTGTCTCTCACTCTCATGCTCTCTCTGTCTCTCTCTCTCTCTGTCCCCCTCATTCTCTACCTCTCTCTCTGTTTCTCACTCTCCCCCTCTCTCTCTGTCCTTCTCTTTCTCTGTCTCTCTGTCTGTCTCTCACTCTCATGCTCTCTCTGTCTCTCTCTCTCTCTGTCCCCCTCATTCTCTGCCTCTCTCTCTCTCTGTTTCTCACTCTCCCCCTCTCTCTCTCTGTCCTTCTCTTTCTCTGTCTCTCTGTCTGTCTATCACCCTCACTCTCTGTCTGTCTCTCTCACTGTCTGTCCCCCTCTTTCTTTTCCTCTCTCTGTCTCCCTGTCTGTCTCCGTCTCTCTCTCTCTCTATCTGTCTGTCTTTCTTCTCTCATCTGTCTCTCTCCCTTTCTCGCTCTTGCTCAGCCTCTATCTCACTCTCACTATCTGTCTCTATCTTCCTCTGTGTCTCTCTCGCTTTCTCCTCTGCCTCCTTCTCTCTATCTGTCTCTCCTTTTCTCTGTCTCCCTAGCTCTCTTTCTCTCTCTCTCTCTTTCTCTCCCTCAATCTCTCTCTCTCTTTTTCTGTGCCTGCTTCTGTCTGTCTCACCCTTTCTGGTTCCTCTATCTCCATTTCTCCCATTATCTCTGTCTATCTATCTCTCTCTTTCTGTCTCTGTCTATATTCTCTCCCTCCCTCTCTTTGTCTGCCTGTCTGTCTCTCTCTATCTATCTGTCTCTCTCTCTTTCTCCCTCTCTCTCTTGCTGTCTCTGCCTGTCTGTTTTTCTGTTTCTATCTGTCTGTCTCTCTCTTACACATACACTCTCCCAACACAAAGAGAGAGACAGAAAGAGAGATAAGGGTAGAAATTGAGATAGGGGAACCAGAGACAGACAGGAGACAGGGAAAGAGAGAGACAGATAGAGAGAGGGAGACGGAGAGAGACAGGGACAGAGACAGATAGGGAGACGGAGAGGGAGAGAGAGAGACAGAGAGAGAGAGAGAGAGATAGAGATAGAGAGAGAGAGACAGAGACAGAGAGACAGAGACAGAGAGACAGAGAGAGAGAGAGAGACACAGAGAGAGACACAGAGAGAGAGAGAGAGAGAGACAGAGAGAGACACACAGAGAGAGAGAGACAGAGAGTGAGTGAGACAGAGAGAGAGGGAGAGAGATATACAGAGAGTGAGAGAGAGCGAGCAGACTTTGGAATCCCGGCCCGTTTAAGACCTCTCCCCCACGACAGCGAATAGAATCCCATTTCTACAAAACGATATTTTACAGCAGGTGAGCAGGATCGGAGAAAGTGAAACGAGGCGCTGGGAGAATTTCATCGTGCGGTGGATGGGGCAGAATTTGGGGAGTGGGGGGGGGGAGCGGGAGGAGGAGTGGGGGGGTTGGGAGGGTTGGGAGGGGGGGTGGTGGGGTGGGGGGGCTGGCGAGAGGGGGCTGGTTGGTTAACTCTGTGCAGGGTTTAATTTGTTTCAGGGTACGAGTGCCCCGATTTCACGCTCGCCCCTCGCCCTGAGATACCGAGAGGTCATCGGTGGGAGAGGTTGGGGAAGATACCAAACGACCCACACACCGGGGAGCAACCACAGATGGAATTTCGAATGGACCGACCGACCGACCGACCGAGCTGCTAAACTGGCTTTAATGATCCAGAGATGCGAGTTCAAGTCCCCAGCGCACACACAACAGCCGAGGGAATTTAAATCCAGTTAAAAAATCTGGATGTGGATCAATTAGGGCACAGAAGCTCTGGGCTGGATCTCGGCAAGAGCAACTCCCCCACCTTTCCCCCAGTGAACCTCCAATTTTATCCCCTTCGGCTGATGGTCCAACTCCCTCCTGAAAGCGTAAGTCACTGGGTCCCCTTGTTTAAGGGAAGTACTAGACACAGTACTCCAGATGTGGTCTTACAGGACACTGGTGAGACCACATCTGGAGCACTGTGTACAGCACTGGTCTCCTTATTTAAGGAAGTACTAGACACGGTACTCCAGATGTCTTACAGGACACTGGTGAGACCACACCTGGAGCACTGTGTACAGCACTGGTCTCCTTATTTACGGAAGTACTAGACACAGTACTCCAGATGTGGTCTTACAGGACACTGGTGAGACCACATCTGGAGCACTGTGTACAGCACTGGTCCCCTTATTTAAGGGAAGTACTAGACACAGTACTCCAGATGTGGTCTTACAGGACACTGGTGAGACCACATCTGGAGCACTGTGTACAGCACTGGTCCCCTTATTTAAGGGAAGTACGAGACACAGTACTCCAGATGTGGTCTTACAGGACACTGGTGAGGCCACATCTGGAGCACTGTGTACAGCACTGGTCCCCTTATTTAAGGGAAGTACTAGACACAGTACTCCAGATGTGGTCTTACAGGGTACTGGTCTCCTTATTTAAGGGAGGGTGTAAACGCATTGGAAGCCGTTCAGAGAAGGTTTAACCAGACTGACGCCTGGAATGGGTGGGTTGTCTCATCAGGAAAGGTCGGACAGGTTGGGCTTGTATCCGCTGGAGTTTAGAAGTGTGAGAGGCGACTCGATCGAAACCTATAAGATCCTGAGGGGGGTCTCGACAGGGTGGGTGCGGAGAAGATGTTTCCTCTTGTGGGAGAATCTAGAACGAGGGGGGGGGTCACTGTTTAAAAATAAGGGGGTCGCCCATTGAGGACAGAGACGAGGAGAAATGTTTTCTCTCTCCGAGGGGGGGTGGGGGTGAGTCTCTGGAACTCTCTTCCTCGAAAGGCGGTGGGAGCAGAGTCTCTGAATGTTCTTAAGGCCGAGGTGGATGGATTCCTGATGAACGAGGAGGGGGTTGGGGGGGGGGACGATGGGTTTTCGGGGGTGGGGGGTGGGGGAGGGGAGGCAGGAATGTGGGGTTGAGGGTACGATCAGCTCAGCCACAATCGTATTGAATGGGGGAAGCAGGACCGAGGGGCTGTGTGGCCTTCTCCTGCTCCTCATTCCGTTTGTCGAGTGTTCAGCCACGATGGAACCTCCACCACACGCGGGCAGTGCGTTCCAGATCCTAACCGCTGGCTACTTTAAAAAAAGTTTCTCCTCCTTCACGTCCCTTCGGGTTATTTGACCGGGTCAACGGCAAGAAAAAAGAGGTTCCCTCTGCCCCTCGATCCTCCCGTCACCGGGAACAGCCTCTCCCTGCCTACCCCAGCCGCCGTTCTGAGCGCCTCGGTCAGACCCCCTCTCGACCCCCTCTCCTCCGAGGAGAAGGGTCCCAGCTTCTCCAGTCCCGTCCAGAGCTGGGCAAACTGGTCCGATATTCCCCGGAGCTTGGAAGAACGAGAGGCGATCCCATCGAAACCTAGAAGATCCTGAAGGGGGTTTGACCGGGTGGATGCTGAGAGATCGTTCCCGCTGGTCGGTGGTGGTGGAGGGAATCTTGGTTGTGGGGGGGGGGTGGGGGGCGGGGGGGTCGAGGCGGTGGGGAGACACAGTCTCAGGATAAGGGGCCGGTCGTTTAGGACCGAGACGAGGAAGAATGTCTTCGCTCAAAGGGTTGTGAGTCTTTGGAATTCTCTACCCCAGAAGGGTTGAGGATGCTCCTTCGTTGAAGACATTGAGGGCTGGGATGGGCGCGTCTGGGGTCTCGGGGAATCCGAGGGACACAGCCCAAGATCAGCCACAGCCGTGTTGAATGGCAGACAAGTCTCGAAGGGGCCGAATGGTCCACTCTTGCGCCTGCTCCTTCCCTTCACGTTCACTGAAGCCCCCTCATCCTCAAAGCCATTCCCACGAGGCCTCTCTAACGCCTTCCAGGACCTTTCTAAAGTGGCGGGGGGGAGTGGGGTGGGGGGTGGGGGGTTGTGGAGGTGCCAGAACTGGACCCGATACTCCAGCTGGGGCGGAACCAGTCTTTTGTAAAGATGAGGAGAAGCTTCTTTAGCCAGAGAGTGGGGAATCTATGGAACTCACTGTGGAGGCCGGGTCATTGAGGGTATTTAAGACCGAGATAGATCGGTTCTTGATTGGTAAGGGGGAATCAAAGGTTACGGGGAGAAGGCGGGAGAATGGGGTTGAGAAACCTACCAGCCGTGATTGAATGGCGGAGCAGACTCGATGGGCCGATTGGCCTAATTTCTGCTCCTATGCCTTATGGTCCTGTGGTCTTATCGATGTGCACCCCTAACAATGAAGATGACCGAACTCAAGGGCCGGTCTCAGTGATGGTGATGGCCATAATCCTGCGAATGAGTCGATGATAAAATGCCCCCAGCATTACCCCTCCAACCTTGTCACCTTTAACGAAGGTAAAAGGATGAGGAGCGCCAGGGTGCTCCACCATCGTCACTTTACAGGATTTTCAAAAACTGCAATTACAGTTACTCAGATGGTGTCCCTCCTAAGACCATAAGACATAGGAGCAAAAATTAGGCCAATCGGCCCATCGAATCTGCTCCGCCCTGCCCCACTCCAATCCAGCCCCTCGCCCTACCCCACTCCGATCCACCCCACCCTACCCCACTCCCATCCACCCCACCCGACCCCACTCCCATCCACCATACCCCACTCCCATCCACCCCACCGTACCCCACTCCGATCCACCCCACCCTACCCCACTCCAATCCACCCTACCCCACTCCGATCCAGCCCACCCTACCCCACTCCGATCCACCCCACCCTACCCCACTCCGATCCACCCCACCCTACCCCACTCCGATCCACCCCACCCTACCCCACTCCGATCCACCCCACCCTACCCCACTCCGATCCACCCCACCCTACCCCACTCCGATCCACCCCACCCTACCCCACTCCCATCCACCCCACCCGACCCCACTCCCATCCACCATACCCCACTCCCATCCACCCCACCGTACCCCACTCCGATCCACCCCACCCTACCCCACTCCGATCCACCCCACCCTACCCCACTCCGATCCACCCCACCCTACCCCACTCCGATCCACCCCACCCTACCCCACTCCGATCCACCCCACCCTACCCCACTCCGATCCACCCCACCCTACCCCACTCCGATCCACCCCACCCTACCCCACTCCGATCCAGCCCACCCGACCCCACTCCCATCCACCCTACCCTATCCCACACCGCTCCACCCCACCCTACCCCACTCCGATCCAGCCCACCCTACCCCACTCCGATCTACCCTACCCCACTCCAATCCACCCTACCCCACTCCGATCCAGCCCACCCTACCCCACTCCGATCTACCCTACCCCACTCCAATCCACCCTACCCCACTCCGATCCACCACACCCTACCCCACTCCAATCCACCCTACCCCACTCCGATCCACCCCACCCTACCCCACTCCGATCCACCCTACCCCACTCCACCACACCCTACCCCACCCCACTCCGATCCACCCCACCCTACCCCACTCCGATCCACCCCACCCTACCCCACTCCGATCCACCCCACCCTACTCCACTCCGATCCACCAAAAACCTACCCCACTCCGATCCACCCCACCCTACCCCACTCCGATCCACCCCACCCTACCCCACTCCGATCCACCCCACCCTACCCCACTCCGATCCACCCTACCCCACTCCGATCCACCCCACCCTACCCCACTCCGATCCACCCCACCCTACCCCACTCCGATCCACCCCACCCTACCCCAATCCGATCCACACTACCCCCCTCCGATCCACCCCACCCTACCCCACTCCGATCCACCCCACCCTACCCCACTCCGATCCACCCTACCCCACTCCGATCCACCCCACCCTACCCCACTCCGATCCACCCCACCCTACCCCACTCCGATCCACCCCACCCTACCCCACTCCGATCCACCCCACCCTACCCCACTCCGATCCACCCCACCCTACCCCACTCCGATCCACCCCACCCTACCCCACTCCGATCCACCCCACCCTACCCCACTCCGATCCACCCCACCCTACCCCACTCCGATCCACCCCACCCTACCCCACTCCGATCCACCCCAAACTTCCCCACTCCGATCAACCCCAACCTACCCCACTCCGATCCACCCCAACCTACGCCACTCCGATCAACCCCAACCTACCCCACTCCGATCCACCCCAACCTACCCCACTCCGATCAACCCCAACCTACCCCACTCCGATCAACCCCAACCTACCCCACTCCGATCCACCCCACCCTACCCCACTCCGATCCACCCCACACTACCCCACTCCGATCCACCCTACCCCACTCCGATCCACCCCACCCTACCCCACTCCGATCCACCCCACCCTACCCCACTCCGATCCACCCCACCCTACCCCACTCCGATCCACCCCACACTACCCCACTCCGATCCACCTCACCCTACCCCACTCCCATCCACCCTACCCCACTCCGATCCACCCCACCCTATCCCACTCCGATCCACCCCACCCTACCCCACTCCGATCCACCCCACCCTACCCCACTCCGATCCACCCCACCCTACCCCACTCCGATCCACCCTACCCCACTCCAATCCACCCTACCCCACTCCGATCCACCCTACCCCACTCCGATCCACCCCACCCTACCCCACTCCGATCCACCCTACCACACTCCGATCCACCCTACCCCACTCCACCCCACCCTACAACACTCCGATACACCCCACCCTACCCCACTCCGATCCAACAAAACCTACCCCACTCCGATCCACCCTACCCCACTCCGATCCACCCCACCCTACCCCACTCCGATCCACCCCACCCTACCCCACTCCGATCCACCCTACCCTACCCCACTCCGATCCACCCTACCCCACTCCAATCCACCCCACCCTACCCCACTCCGATCCACCCTACCCCACTCCGATCCACCCCACCCTACCCCACTCCGATCCTCCCTACCCCACTCCGATCCACCCCACCCTACCCCACTCCGATCCACCCCACCCCACTCCGATCCACCCCACCCTACCCCACTCCGATCCACCCCACCCTACCCCACTCCGATCCACCCCACCCTACCCCACTCCGATCCACCCCACCCTACCCCACTCCGATCCACCCCACCCTACCCCACTCCGATCCACCCTACCCCACTCCGATCCACCCCACCCTACCCCACTCCGATCCTCCCTACCCCACTCCGATCCACCCCACCCTACCCCACTCCGATCCACCCCACCCCACTCCGATCCACCCCACCCTACCCCACTCCGATCCACCCCACCCTACCCCACTCCGATCCACCCCACCCTACCCCACTCCGATCCACCCCACCCTACCCCACTCCGATCCACCCCACCCTACCCCACTCCGATTCTCCCTACCCCACTCCGATCCACCCCACCCTACCCCACTCCGATCCACCCCACCCTACCCCACTCTGATCCACCCTACCCTACCCCACTCCGATCCACCCCACCCTACCCCACTCCGATCCACCCCACCCTACCCCACTCCGATCCACCCTACCCCACTCCGATCCACCCCACCCTACCCCACTCCGATCCACCCCACCCAACCCCACTCCGATCCACCCCACCCTACCCCACTCCGACCCACCCCACCCTACCCCACTCCGATCCACCCCACCCTACCCCACTCCGATCCACCCTACCCCACTCCGATCCACCCCACCCTACCCCACTCCGATCCACACTACCCCACTCCGATCCACACTACCCCACTCTGATCCACCCTACCCCACTCCGATCCATCCCACCCTACCCCACTCCGATACACCCTACCCTACCCCACTCCGATCCACCCCACCCTACCCCACTCCGATACACCCCACCCTACCCCACTCCGATCCACCCCACCCTACCCCACTAAGATCCACCCCACCCTACCCCACTCCGATCCACCCTACCCCACTCCGATCCACCCTACCCCACTCCGATCCACCCCACCCTTCCCCACTCCGATCCACCCTACCCCACTCCGATCCACCCCAAACCTACCCCACTCCGATCCACCCAACCCTACCCCACTCCGATCCACCCCACCCTACCCCAATCCGATCCACCCTACCCCACTCCGATCCACCCCACCCTACCCCAATCCGATCCACCCCACCCTACCCCACTCCGATACACCCTACCCCACTCCGAGCCACCCCACCCTACCCCACTCCGATCCACCCTACCCCACTCCGATCCACCCTACCCCACTCCGATCCACCCCACCCTACCCCACTCCGATCCACCCCACCCTACCCCACTCCCATCCACCCCACCCTACCCCACTCCGATCCACCCCACCCTACCCCACTCCGATCCACCCCACCCTACCCCACTCCGATCCACCCCACCCTACCCCACTCCGATCCACCCCGACCTACCTCACTCCGATCCACCCTACACCACTCCGATCCACCCCACCCTACCCCACTCCGATCCACCCTACCCTACCCAACTCCGATCCACCCCACCCTACCCCACTCCGATCCACCCCACCCTACCCCACTCCGATCCACCCCACCCTACCCCACTCCGATCCACGCAACCCTACCCCACTCCGATCCACCCCACCCTACCCCACTCCGATCCACCCCACCCTACCCCACTCCGATCCACCCTACCCCACTCCGATCCACCCCACCCTACCCCACTCCGATCCACCCTACCCCACTCCACCCCACCCTACAACACTCCGATCCACCCCACCCTACCCCACTCCGATCCAACAAAACCTACCCCACTCCGATCCACCCCACCCTACCCCACTCCGATCCACCCTACGCTACCCCACTCCGATCCACCCCACCCTACCCCACTCCGATCCACCCTACCCCACTCCGATCCACCCCACCCTACCCCACTCCGATCCTCCCTACCCCACTCCGATCCACCCCACCCTACCCCACTCCGATCCACCCCACCCCACTCCGATCCACCCTACCCTACCCCACTCCGATCCACCCTACCCCACTCCGATCCACCCCACCCTACCCCACTCCGATCCACCCCACCCTACCCCACTCCGATCCACCCCACCCTACCCCACTCCGATCCACCCCACCCTACCCCACTCCGACCCACCCCACCCTACCCCACTCCGATCCACCCTACCCCACTCCGATCCACCCCACCCTACCCCACTCCGATCCACACTACCCCACTCCGATCCACACTACCCCACTCTGATCCACCCCACCCTACCCCACTCCGATCCACACTACCCCACTCCGATCCACCCTACCCCACTCCGATCCATCCCACCCTACCCCACTCCGATACACCCTACCCTACCCCACTCCGATCCACCCCACCCTACCCCACTCCGATACTCCCCACCCTACCCCACTCCGATCCACCCCACCCTACCCCACTCCGATCCACCCTACCCCACTCCGATCCACCCTACCCCACTCCGATCCACCCCACCCTACCCCACTCCGATCCACCCCACCCTTCCCCACTCCGATCCACCCTACCCCACTCCGATCCACCCCAAACCTACCCCACTCCGATCCACCAAACCCTACCCCACTCCGATCCACCCCACCCTACCCCACTCCGATCCACCCCACCCTACCCCACTCCGATCCACCCCACCCTACCCCACTCCGACCCACCCCACCCTACCCCACTCCGATCCACCCCACCCTACCCCACTCCGATCCCCCCTACCCCACTCCGATCCACCCCACCCTACCCCACTCCGATCCACCCTACCCCACTCCGATCCACCCCACCCTACCGCACTCCGATCCACCCCACCCTACCCCACTCCGATCCACCCCACCCTACCGCACTCCGATCCACCCCACCCTACCCCACTCCGATCCACCCCACCCTACCCCAATCCGATCCACCCTACCCCACTCCGATCCACCCCACCCTACCCCACTCCGATCCACCCCACCCTACCCCAATCCGATCCACCCCACCCTACCCCACTCCGATCCACCCCACCCTACCCCACTCCGATCCACCCCACCCTACCCCACTCCGATCCACCCCACCCTACCCCACTCCGATCCACCCCACCCTACCCCACTCCGATCCACCCCACCCTACCCCTATCCGATCCACCCTACCCCACTCCGATCCTCCCCACCCTACCCCACTCCGATCCACCCCACCCTACCCCAATCCGATCCACCCCACCCTACCCCACTCCGATCCACCCCACCCTACCCCACTCCGATCCACCCCACCCTACCCCACTCCGATCCACCCCACCCTACCCCACTCCGATCCACCCCACCCTACCCCACTCCGATCCACCCCACCTTACCCCACTCCGATCCACCCCACCCTACCCCACTCCGATCCACCCCACCCTACCCCACTCCGATCCACCCTACCCCACTCCGATCCACCCTACCCCACTCCGATCCACCCCACCCTACCCCACTCCGATCCACCCCACCCTACCCCACTCCGATCCACCCTACCCCACTCCCATCCACCCTACCCCACTCCGATCCACCCTACCCCACTCCGATCCACCCTACCCCACTCCGATCCACCCTACCCCACTCCGAACCACCCCACCCAACCCCACTCCGATCCACCCCACCCTACCCCACTCCGATCCACGCAACCCTACCCCACTCCGATCCACCCCACCCTACCCCACTCCGATCCACCCCACCCTACCCCACTCCGATCCACCCCACCCTACCCCACTCCGATCCACCCCACCCTACCCCACTCCGATCCACCCCACCCTACCCCACTCCGATCCACCCCACCCTACCCCACTCCGATCCACCCCACCCTACCCCACTCCGATCCACCCCACCCTACCCCACTCCGATCCACCCCACACTACCCCACTCCGATCCACCCTACCCCACTCCGATCCACCCCACCCTACCCCACTCCGATCCACCCCACCCCACTCCGATCCACCCCACCCTACCCCACTCCGATCCACCCTACGCTACCCCACTCCGATCCACCCTACCCCACTCCGATCCACCCCACCCAACCCCCCTACGATCCACCCCACCCTACCCCACTCCGATCCACCCCACCCTACCCCACTCCGATCCACCCCACCCTACCCCACTCCGATCCACCCCACCCCACTCCGATCCACCCCACCCTACCCCACTCCGATCCACCCTACGCTACCCCACTCCGATCCACCCTACCCCACTCCGATCCACCCCACCCAACCCCCCTACGATCCACCCCACCCTACCCCACTCCGATCCACCCCACCCTACACCATCCGATCCACCCCAAACCTACCCCACTCCGATCCACCCCACCCTACCCCACTCCGATCCACCCCAAACCTACCCCACTCCGATCCACCCCACCCTACCCCACTCCGATCCACCCCACCCTACCCCACTCCGATCCACCCCACCCTACCCCACTCCAATCCACCCCACCCTACCCCACTCCGATCCACCCCACCCTACCCCACTCCAATCCACCCCACCCTACCCCACTCCGATCCACCCCACCCTACCCCACTGCGATCCACCCCAACCTATCCCTCTCCGATTCACCCCACCCTACCCCACTCCGATCCACCCCACCCTACCCCACTCCGATCCACCCTAACCCACTACGATCCACCCCAGCCTACCCCACTCCGATCCACCCCACCCTAACCCACTCCGATCCACCCCACCCTACCCCACTCCGATCCACCCCACCCTACCCCACTCCGATCCACCCTACCCCACTCCGAGCCACCCCACCCTACCCCACTCCGATCCACCCTAACCCACTACGATCCACCCCACCCTACCCCACTCCGATCCACCCCACCCTACCCCACTCCGATCCACCCCACCCTACACCACTCCGATCCACCCCACCCTACCACACTCCGATCCACCCCACCCTACACCACTCTGATCCACCCCACCCTACCCCACTCCGATCCACCCTACCCCACTCCGATCCACCCTACCCCACTCCGATCCACCCCACCCCTCTCCGATCCACCCCACCCTACCCCACTCCTATCCACCCCACCCTACCCCTCTCCGATCCACCCCGCCCTACCCCACTCCGATCCACCCCACCCTTCCCCACTCCGATCCACCCTACCGCACTCCGATCCACCCCTTTTACCCCACACCGCTCCACCCCACCCTACCCCACTCCGATCCACCCTACCCTACCCCACTCCGATCCACCCCACCCTACCCCACTCCGATCCACCCCACCCTACCCCACTCCACCCCACCCTACCCCACTCCGATCCACCCTACCCCACTCCGACCCACCCCACCCTACCGCACTCCGATCCCCCCTACCCCACTCCGATCCACCCCACCCTACCCCACTCCGATCCACCCCACCCTACCCCAGTCCGATCCACTCCACCCTACCCCACTCCGATCCACCCCACCCTACCCCACTCCGATCCACCCTACCCTACCCCACTCCGATCCACCCTACCCCACTCCGATCCACCCTACCCCACTCCGATCCACCCCACCCTACCCCACTCCGATCCACCCTACCCCACTCCGATCCACCCTACCCCACTCTGATCCACCCCACCCTTCCCCACTCCGATCCACCCCACCCTACCCCACTCCGATCCACCCTACCCCACTCCGATCCACCCCACCCTACCCCACTCCGATCCACCCCACCCTACCCCACTCCGATCCACCCTACCCCACTCCGATCCACCCCACCCTACCCCACTCCGATCCACCCCACCCTACCCCACTCCGATCCACCCCACCCCACTCCGATCCACCCTACCCCACTCCGATCCACCCCACCCTACCCCACTCCGATCCACCCCACCCCACTCCGATCCACCCCACCCTACCCCACTCCGATCCACCTCACCCTACCCCACTCCGATCCACCCCACCCTACCCCACTCCAATCCACCCCACCCTACCCCACTCCGATCCACCCCACCCCACTCCGATCCACCCCACCCCACTCCGATCCACCCCACCCTACACCATCCGATCCACCCCACCCTACCCCACTCCAATCCACCCCACCCTACCCCACTCCGATCCACCCCAAACCTACCCCACTCCGATCCACACCACCCTACCCCACCCCGATCCACCCCACCCTACCCCACTCCGATCCACACCACCCTACCCCACTCCGATCCACCCCACCCTACCCCACTCCGATCCACCCTACCCCACTCCGATCCACCCCACCCTACCCCACTCCGATCCACCCTACCCCACTCCGATCCACCCCACCCTACCACACTCCAATCCACCCCACCCTACCCCACTCCGATCCACCCCACCCTACCCCACTCCGATCCACCCTAACCCACTACGATCCACCCCAGCCTACCCCACTCCGATCCACCCCACCCTACCCCACTCCGATCCACCCCACCCTACCCCACTCCGATCCACCCCACCCTACCCCACTCCGATCGACCCCACCCTACCCCACTCCGATCCACCCTACCCCACTCCGATCCACCCCACCCTACCCCACTCCGATCCACCCCACCCTACCCCACTCCGATCCACCCTACCCCACTCCGATCCACCCCACCCTACCCCACTCCGATCCACCCCACCCTACCCCACTCCGATCCACCCTACCCCACTCCGAGCCACCCCACCCTACCCCCACTCCGATCCACCCTAACCCACTACGATCCACCCCACCCTACCACACTCCGATCCACCCCACCTTACCCCACTCCGATCCACCCCACCCTACCCCACTCGATCCACCCCCACCCTACCCCTCTCCGATGCACCCCACCCTACCCCACTCCGATCCACCCCACCCTACCCCACTCCGATCCACCCCACCCTACCCCACTCCGATCCACCCCACCCTACCCCTCTCCGATGCACCCCTCCCTACCCCACTCCGATCCACCCCACCCTACCCCACTCCGATCCACCCCACCCTACCCCACTCCGATCCACCCTACCCCACTCCGATCCACCCCACCCTACCCCACTCCGATCCACCCTACGCTACCCCACTCCGATCCACCCCACCCTACCCCACTCCGATCCACCCCACCCTACCCCACTCCCATCCACCCCACCCTACCCCACTCCGATCCACCCTACCCCACTCCGATCCACCCCACCCTACCCCACTCCGATCCACCCTCCCCCACTCCGATCCACCCCACCCTACCACACTCCAATCCACCCCACCCTACCCCACTCCGATCCACCCTACCCCACTCCGATCCACCCCAAACCTACCCCACTCCGATCCACCACACCCTACCCCACTCCGATCCACCCCACCCTACCCCACTCCGATCCACCCCACCCTACCCCACTCCGATCCACCCTACCCCACTCCGATCCACCCCACCCTACCCCACTCCGATCCACCCTACCCTACCCCACTCCGATCCACCACACCCTACCCCACTCCAATCCACCCCACCCTACCCAACTCCGATCCACCCCACCCTACCCCACTCCAATCCACCCTACCCTACCCCACTCCGATCCTCCCCACCCTACCCCACTCCGAACCACCCCACCCTACCCCACTCCGATCCACCCTACCCCACTCCGATCCACCCCACCCTACCCCACTCCGATCCACCCCACCCTACCCCAATCTGATCCACCCTACCCCACTCCGATCCACCCCACCCTACCCCACTCCGATCCACCCCACCCTACCGCACTCCGATCCACCCCACCTTACACCACTCCGATCCACTCCACCCTACCCCACTCCGATCCACCCCACCCTACCCCACGCCGATCCACCCCACCCTACCCCACTCCGATCCACCCCACCCTACCCCTCTCCGATCCACCCCACCCTACCGCACTCCGATCCACCCCACCTTACACCACTCCGATCCACCCCACCCTACCCCACTCCGATCCACCCCACCCTACCCCACTCAGATCCACCCTACCCCACTCCGATCCACCCCACCCTACCCCACTCCGATCCACCCTACCCCACTCCGATCCACCCCACCCTACCCCACTCCGATCCACCCTACCCCACTCCGATCCACCCTACCCTACCCCACTCCGATCCACCCTACCCCACTCCGATCCACCCCACCCTACCCCACTCCAATCCACCCACCCTACCACACTCCGATCCACCCACCCTACCCCACTCCGATCCACCCCACCCTACCCCACTCCGATCCACCCTACCCCACTCCGATCCACCCCACCCTACCCCACTCCAATCCACCCCACCCTACCACACTCCGATCCACCCACCCTACCCCACTCCGATCCACCCCACCCTACCCCACTCCGATCCACCCTACCCCACTCCGATCCACCCCACCCTACCCCACTCCAATCTACCCCACCCTACCCCACTCCGATCCACCCTACCCCACTCCGATCCAACCCGAGCCACCCCACTCCGATCCACCCTACCCCACTCCGATCCAACCCGAACCACCCCACTCCTATCCACCCTACCCCACTCCGATCCACCCTACCCCACTCCGATCCACCCCACCCTACCCCACTCCGATCCACCCCACCCTACCCCACTCCGATCCACCCCACCCTACCCCACTCCGATCCACCCCACCCTACCCCACTCTGATCCACCCCGAACTACCCCACTCCGATCCACCCCACCTTACCTCACTCCGATCCACCCTACCCCACTCCGATCCACCCCACCCTACCCCACTCCAATACACCCTACCCCACTCCGATCCACCCCACCCTACCCCACTCCAATACACCCTACCCCACTCCAATCCACCCTACCCCACTCCGATCCACCCCACCCAACCCCACTGCGATCCACCCCACCCTACCCCACTCCGTATCCACCCTAACACACTACGATCCACCCCACCCTACCCCACTCCGATCCATCCCACCCTACCTCACTCCGATCCACCCTACCCTACCCCACTCCGATCAGCCCTACCCCACTCAGATCCACCCCACCCTACCACACAACGATCCACCCTACCCCACTCCGATCCACCGCACCCTACCCCACTCCATTCTACCCCACCCTACCCCACTCCGATCCACCCCACCCCACTCTGATCCACCCCACCCTACCCCACCACGATCCACCCCACCCTACCCCACTCCCATCCACCCTACCCCACTCCGATCCACCCCACCCCACTCCGATCCACCCCACCCTACCCCACTCCGATCCACCCTACCCCACTCCGATCCACCCCACCCAACCCCCCTACGATCCACCCCACCCTACCCCACACCGATCCACCCCACCCTACCCCACTCCGATCCACCCCACCCTACACCATCCGATCCACCCCACCCTACCCCCACTCCGATCCACCCTACCCCACTCCGATCCACCCCACCCTACCCCACTCCGATCCACCCCACCCTACCCCACTCCGATCCACCCTACCCCACTCCGATCCACCCCACCCTACCCCACTCCCATCCACCCCACCCTACCCCACTCCGATCCACACCACCCTATCCCTCTCCGATTCACCCCACCCTACCCCACTCCGATCCACCCCACCCTACCCCACTCCGATCCACCCTAACCCACTCCGATCCACCCCACCCTACCCCACTCCGATCCACCCCACCCTACCCCACTCCGATCCACCCTACCCTACCCCACTCCAATCCACCCTACCCTACCCCACTCCGATTCACCCCACCCTACCCCACTCCGATCCACCCCACCCTACCCCACTCCAATCCACCCTACCCCACTCCGATCCACCCCACCCTACCCCACTCCGATCCACCCCACCCTACCCCACTCCGATCCACCCTACCCCACTCCGATCCACCCCACCCCACCCCACTCCAATCCACCCCACCCTACCCCACTCCGATCCACCCCACCCTACCCCACTCCGATCCACCCTACCCCACTCCGATCCACCCCACCCTACCCCACTCCGATCCACCCCACCCCACCCCACTCCAATCCACCCCACCCTACCCCACTCCGATCCACCCCACCCTACCCCACTCCGATCCACCCCACCCTACCCCACTCCGATCCACCCCACCCTACCCCACTCCGATCCACCCCACCCTACCCCACTCCGATCCACCCCACCCTACCCCACTCCGATCCACCCCACCCTTCCCCACTCCGATCCACCCCACCCTACCCCACTCCGATCCACCCCACCCTACCCCACTCCGATCCACCCCACCCTACCCCACTCCAATTCACCCCACCCTACCCCACTCCGATCCACCCTACCCCACTCCGATCCACCCTACCCCACTCCGATCCTCCCCACCCTACCCCACTCCCATCCACCCCACCCTACCCCACTCCGATCCACCCCACCCCACTCCGCTCCACCCCACCCTACCCCACTCCAATCCACCCCACCCTACCCCACTCCGATCCACCCCACCCTACCCCACTCCGATCCACCCCACCCTACCCCACTCCGATCCACCCCACCCTACCCCACTCCGATCCACCCCACCCTACCCCACTCCGATCCACCCCACCCTACCCCACTCCGATCCACCCCACCCTACCCCACTCCGATCCACCCCACCCTACCCCACTCCGATCCACCCTACCCCACTCCGATCCACCCCACCCTACCCCACTCCTATCCACCCCACCCTAACCCACTCCGATCAACCCCACCCTACCCCACTCCGATCAACCCTACCCTACCCCACTCCGATCCACCCCACCCTACCCCACACCAATCCACCCCACCCTACCCCACTCCGATCCACCCCACCCTACCCCACTCCGATCCACCCCACCCTACCCCACTCCGATCCACCCCACCCTACCCCACTCCGATCCACCCTACCCCACTCCGATCCACCCTACCCCACTCCGATCCACCCCACCCTACCCCACTCCGATCCACCCCACCCTACCCCACTCCGATCCACCCTACCCCACTCCGATCCACCCTACCCTACCCCACTCCGATCCACCCTACCCTACCCCACTCCGATCCACCCTACCCTACCCCACTCCGATCCACCCCACCCTACCCCACTCCGATCCACCCTACCCCACTCCGATCCACCCCACCCTAACCCACTCCGATCCACCCCACCCTACCCCACTCCGATCCACCCCACCCTACCCCACTCCGATCCACCTCACCCTACCCCACTCCGATCCACCCCATCCTACCCCACTCCGATCCACCCCACCCTACCCCACTCCGATCCACCCCACCCTACCCCACTCCGATCCACCCCACCCTACCCCACTCCGATCCACCCTACCCCACTCCGATCCACCCTTCCCCACTCCGATCCACCCCACCCTACCCCACTCCGATCCACCCCACCCTACCCCACTCCGATCCACCCCTCCCTACCCCACTCCGATCCACCCCACCCTACCCCACTCCGATCCACCCTACCCCACTCCGATCCACCCTAACCCACTACGATCCACCCCCACCCTACCCCACTCCGATCCACCCCACCCTACCCCACTCCGATCCACCCCACCCTACCCCACTCCGATCGACCCCACCCTACCCCACTCCGATCCACCCTACCCCACTCCGATCCACCCCACCCTACCCCACTCCGATCCACCCCACCCTACCCCACTCCGATCCACCCTACCCCACTCCGAGCCACCCCACCCTACCCCACTCCGATCCACCCCACCCTACCCCACTCCGATCCACCCTACCCCACTCCGATCCACCCCACCCTACCCCACTCCGATCCACCCTACCCCACTCCGATCCACCCTACCCCACTCCGATCCACCCCACCCTACCCCACTCCGATCCACCCCACCCTACCCCACTCCGATCCACCCTACCCCACTCCGATCCACCCTAACCCACTACGATCCACCCCACCCTACCACACTCCGATCCACCCCACCTTACCCCACTCCGATCAACCCCAACCTACCCCACTCCGATCAACCCCAACCTACCCCACTCCGATCCACCCCAACCTACGCCACTCCGATCAACCCCAACCTACCCCACTCCGATCAACCCCAACCTACCCCACTCCGATCCACCCCAACCTACCCCACTCCGATCAACCCCAACCTACCCCACTCCGATCCACCCCAACCTACCCCACTCCGATCAACCCCAACCTACCCCACTCCGATCAACCCCAACCTACCCCACTCCGATCCACCCCAACCTACCCCACTCCGATCAACCCCAACCTACCCCACTCCGATCCACCCCAACCTACCCCACTCCGATCCACCCCACCCTACCCCACTCCGATCCACCCCACCCTACCCCACTCCGATCCACCCCACCCTACCCCACTCCGATCCACCCCACACTACCCCACTCCGATCCACCTCACCCTACCCCACTCCCATCCACCCTACCCCACTCCGATCCACCCCACCCTATCCCACTCCGATCCACCCCACCCTACCCCACTCCGATCCACCCCACCCTACCCCACTCCGATCCACCCCACCCTACCCCACTCCGATCCACCCCACCCTACACCACTCCGATCCACCCTACCCCACTCCATCCACCCCACCCTACCCCACTCCGATCCACCCTACCCCACTCCAATCCACCCTACCCCACTCCGATCCACCCTACCCCACTCCGATCCACCCCACCCTACCCCACTCCGATCCACCCTACCACACTCCGATCCACCCTACCCCACTCCACCCCACCCTACAACACTCCGATCCACCCCACCCTACCCCACTCCGATCCAACAAAACCTACCCCACTCCGATCCACCCTACCCCACTCCGATCCACCCCACCCTACCCCACTCCGATCCACCCCACCCTACCCCACTCCGATCCACCCTACCCTACCCCACTCCGATCCACCCTACCCCACTCCGATCCACCCCACCCTACCCCACTCCGATCCTCCCTACCCCACTCCGATCCACCCCACCCTACCCCACTCCGATCCACCCCACACTACCCCACTCCGATCCACCCCACCCCACTCCGATCCACCCCACCCTACCCCACTCCGATCCACCCCACCCTACCCCACTCCGATCCACCCCACCCTACCCCACTCCGATCCACCCCACCCTACCCCACTCCGATCCACCCCACCCTACCCCACTCCAATCCACCCCACCCTACCCCACTCCCATCCACCCTACCCCACTCCGATCCACCCCACCCTACCCCACTCCGATCCACCCCACCCTACCCCACTCCGATCCACCCCACCCTACCCCACTCCGATCCACCCCACCCTACCCCACTCCGATCCACCCCACCCTACCCCACTCCGATCCACCCCACCCTACCCCACTCCGATCCACCCCACCCTACCCCACTCCGATCCTCCCTACCCCACTCCGATCCACCCCACCCTACCCCACTCCGATCCACCCCACCCTACCCCACTCCGATCCACCCCACCCTACCCCACTCCGATCCACCCCACCCTACCCCACTCTGATCCACCCCACCCTACCCCACACCGATCCACCCTACCCCACTCCGATCCACCCCACCCTACCCCACTCCGATCCACCCTACCCCACTCCGATCCACCCCACCCTACCCCACTCCGATCCACCCCACCCTACCCCACTCCGATCCACCCCACCCTACCCCACTAAGATCCACCCCACCCTACCCCACTCCGATCCACCCTACCCCACTCCGATCCACCCTACCCCACTCCGATCCACCCCACCCTACCCCACTCCGATCCACCCCACCCTTCCCCACTCCGATCCACCCTACCCCACTCCGATCCACCCCAAACCTACCCCACTCCGATCCACCAAACCCTACCCCACTCCGATCCACCCCACCCTACCCCACTCCGATCCACCCCACCCTACCCCACTCCGACCCACCCCACCCTACCCCACTCCGATCCCCCTACCCCACTCCGATCCACCCCACCCTACCCCACTCCGATCCACCCTACCCCACTCCGATCCACCCCACCCTACCCCACTCCGATCCACCCCACCCTACCCCACTCCGATCCACCCCACCCTACCCCACTCCGACCCACCCCACCCTACCCCACTCCGATCCACCCTACCCCACTCCGATCCACCCCACCCTACCGCACTCCGATCCACCCCACCCTACCCCACTCCGATCCACCCCACCCTACCCCAATCCGATCCACCCCACCCTACCCCACTCCGATCCACCCCACCCTACCCCACTCCGATCCACCCTACCCCACTCCGATCCACCCTACCCCACTCCGATCCACCCCACCCTACCCCACTCCGATCCACCCCACCCTACCCCACTCCCATCCACCCCACCCTACCCCACTCCGATCCACCCCACCCAACCCCACTCCGATCCACCCCACCCTACCCCACTCCGATCCACGCAACCCTACCCCACTCCGATCCACCCCACCCTACCCCACTCCGATCCACCCCACCCTACCCCACTCCGATCCACCCCACCCTACCCCACTCCAATCCACCCCACCCTACCCCACTCCGATCCACCCCACCCTACCCCACTCCGATCCACCCCACCCTACCCCACTCCGATCCACCCCACCCTACCCCACTCCGATCCACCCCACCCTACCCCACTCCGATCCACCCCACCCTACCCCACTCCGATCCACCCCACCCTACCCCACTCCGATCCACCCTACCCCACTCCGATCCACCCTACCCCACTCTGATCCACCCCACCCTACCCCACTCCGATCCACCCCACCCTACCCCACTCCGATCCACCCCACCCTACCCCACTCCGATCCACCCCACCCTACCCCACTCCGATCCACCCCACCCTACCCCACTCCGATCCACCCCACCCTACCCCACTCCGATCCACCCTACCCCACTCCGATCCACCCCACCCTACCCCACTCCGATCCACCCCACCCCACTCCGATCCACCCCACCCTACCCCACTCCGATCCACCCTACGCTACCCCACTCCGATCCACCCTACCCCACTCCGATCCACCCCACCCAACCCCCCTACGATCCACCCCACCCTACCCCACTCCGATCCACCCCACCCTACCCCACTCCGATCCACCCCACCCTACCCCACACCGATCCACCCCACCCTACACCATCCGATCCACCCCACCCAACCCCACTCCGATCCACCCCACCCTACCCCACTCCGATCCACCCCAAACCTACCCCACTCCGATCCACCCCACCCTACCCCACTCCGATCCACCCCACCCTACACCAATCCCATCCACCCCACCCTACCCCACTCCGATCCACCCCACCCTACCCCACTCCGATCCACCCCACCCTACCCCACTCCGATCCACCCTACCCTACCCAACTCCGATCCACCCCACCCTACCCCACTCCGATCCACCCCACCCTACCCCACTCCGATCCACCCCACCCTACCCCACTCCGATCCACCCCACCCTACCCCACTCCGATCCACCCCACCCTACCCCACTCCAATCCACCCTACCCCACTCCGATCCACCCCACCCTACCCCACTCCGATCCACCCCAACCTACCCCACTCCGATCCACCCCACCCTACCCCACTCCGATCCACCCCACCCTACCCCACTCCGATCCACACCACCCTATCCCTCTCCGATTCACCCCACCCTACCCCACTCCGATCCACCCCACCCTACCCCACTCCGATCCACCCTAACCCACTACGATCCACCCCAGCCTACCCCACTCCGATCCACCCCACCCTAACCCACTCCGATCCACCCCACCCTACCCCACTCCGATCCACCCCACCCTACCCCACTCCGATCCACCCTACCCCACTCCGAGCCACCCCACCCTACCCCACTCCGATCCACCCTAACCCACTACGATCCACCCCACCCTACCACACTCCGATCCACCCCACCTTACCCCACTCCGATCCACCCCACCCTACCCCACTCCGATCCACCCCACCCTACACCACTCCGATCCACCCCACCCTACCACACTCCAATACACCCTACCCCAATCCGATCCACCCCGCCTTACCCCACTCCGATCCACCCCACCCTACCCCACTCCGATCCACCCTACCCCACTCCGATCCACCCTACCCCACTCCGATCCACCCCACCCCTCTCCGATCCACCCCACCCTACCCCACTCCGATCCACCCCACCCTACCCCACTCCGATCCACCCCACCCTACCCCACTAAGATCCACCCCACCCTACCCCACTCCGATCCACCCCACCCTACCCCACTCCGATCCACACTACCCCACTCCGATCCACACTACCCCACTCTGATCCACCCTACCCCACTCCGATCCACCCCACCCTACCCCACTCCGATACACCCTACCCTACCCCACTCCGATCCACCCCACCCTACCCCACTCCGATACACCCCACCCTACCCCACTCCGATCCACCCCACCCTACCCCACTAAGATCCACCCCACCCTACCCCACTCCGATCCACCCTACCCCACTCCGATCCACCCTACCCCACTCCGATCCACCCCACCCTACCCCACTCCGATCCACCCCACCCTTCCCCACTCCGATCCACCCTACCCCACTCCGATCCACCCCAAACCTACCCCACTCCGATCCACCAAACCCTACCCCACTCCGATCCACCCCACCCTACCCCACTCCGATCCACCCCACCCTACCCCACTCCGACCCACCCCACCCTACCCCACTCCGATCCCCCCTACCCCACTCCGATCCACCCCACCCTACCCCACTCCGATCCACCCTACCCCACTCCGATCCACCCCACCCTACCCCACTCCGATCCACCCCACCCTACCCCACTCCGATCCACCCCACCCTACCCCACTCCGATCCACCCCACCCTACCCCACTCCGATCCACCCCACCCTACCCCACTCCGACCCACCCCACCCTACCCCACTCCGATCCACCCTACCCCACTCCGATCCACCCCACCCTACCGCACTCCGATCCACCCCACCCTACCCCACTCCGATCCACCCCACCCTACCCCAATCCGATCCACCCCACCCTACCCCACTCCGATCCACCCCACCCTACCCCACTCCGATCCACCCTACCCCACTCCGATCCACCCTACCCCACTCCGATCCACCCCACCCTACCCCACTCCGATCCACCCCACCCTACCCCACTCCCATCCACCCCACCCTACCCCACTCCGATCCACCCCACCCAACCCCACTCCGATCCACCCCACCCTACCCCACTCCGATCCACGCAACCCTACCCCACTCCGATCCACCCCACCCTACCCCACTCCGATCCACCCCACCCTACCCCACTCCGATCCACCCCACCCTACCCCACTCCGATCCACCCCACCCTACCCCACTCCGATCCACCCCACCCTACCCCACTCCGATCCACCCCACCCTACCCCACTCCGATCCACCCCACCCTACCCCACTCCGATCCACCCCACCCTACCCCACTCCGATCCACCCCACCCTACCCCACTCCGATCCACCCCACCCTACCCCACTCCGATCCACCCTACCCCACTCCGATCCACCCTACCCCACTCTGATCCACCCCACCCTACCCCACTCCGATCCACCCCACCCTACCCCACTCCGATCCACCCCACCCTACCCCACTCCGATCCACCCCACCCTACCCCACTCCGATCCACCCCACCCTACCCCACTCCGATCCACCCCACCCTACCCCACTCCGATCCACCCTACCCCACTCCGATCCACCCCACCCTACCCCACTCCGATCCACCCCACCCCACTCCGATCCACCCCACCCTACCCCACTCCGATCCACCCTACGCTACCCCACTCCGATCCACCCTACCCCACTCCGATCCACCCCACCCAACCCCCCTACGATGAACCCCACCCTACCCCACTCCGATCCACCCCACCCTACCCCACTCCGATCCACCCCACCCTACCCCCACACCGATCCACCCCACCCTACACCATCCGATCCACCCCACCCTACCCCACTCCGATCCACCCCACCCTACCCCACTCCGATCCACCCCACCCTACCCCACTCCGATCCACCCCAAACCTACCCCACTCCGATCCACCCCACCCTACCCCACTCCGATCCACCCCACCCTACCCCACTCCGATCCACCCTACCCCACTCCGATCCACCCCACCCTACCCCACTCCGATCCACCCCACCCTACCCCACTCCGATCCACCCCACCCTACCCCACTCCGATCCACCCTACCCTACCCAACTCCGATCCACCCCACCCTACCCCACTCCGATCCACCCCACCCTACCCCACTCCGATCCACCCCATCCTACCCCACTCCGATCCACCCCACCCTACCCCACTCCGATCCACCCCACCCTACCCCACTCCGATCCACCCCACCCTACCCCACTCCAATCCACCCTACCCCACTCCGATCCACCCCACCCTACCCCACTCCGATCCACCCCAACCTACCCCACTCCGATCCACCCCACCCTACCCCACTCCGATCCACCCCACCCTACCCCACTCCGATCCACACCACCCTATCCCTCTCCGATTCACCCCACCCTACCCCACTCCGATCCACCCCACCCTACCCCACTCCGATCCACCCTAACCCACTACGATCCACCCCAGCCTACCCCACTCCGATCCACCCCACCCTAACCCACTCCGATCCACCCCACCCTACCCCACTCCGATCCACCCCACCCTACCCCACTCCGATCCACCCTACCCCACTCCGAGCCACCCCACCCTACCCCACTCCGATCCACCCTAACCCACTACGATCCACCCCACCCTACCACACTCCGATCCACCCCACCTTACCCCACTCCGATCCACCCCACCCTACCCCACTCCGATCCACCCCACCCTACACCACTCCGATCCACCCCACCCTACCACACTCCAATACACCCTACCCCAATCCGATCCACCCCGCCTTACCCCACTCCGATCCACCCCACCCTACCCCACTCCGATCCACCCTACCCCACTCCGATCCACCCTACCCCACTCCGATCCACCCCACCCCTCTCCGATCCACCCCACCCTACCCCACTCCGATCCACCCCCACCCTACCCCACTCCGATCCACCCCACCCTACCCCACTAAGATCCACCCCACCCTACCCCACTCCGATCCACCCTACCCCACTCCGATCCACCCTACCCCACTCCGATCCACCCTACCCCACTCTGATCCACCCCACCCTACCCCACTCCTATCCACCCCACCCTACCCCTCTCCGATCCACCCCACCCTACCCCACTCCGATCCACCCCACCCTTCCCCACTCCGATCCACCCTACCCCACTCCGATCCACCCCAAACCTACCCCACTCCGATCCACCCCTTTTACCCCACACCGCTCCACCCCACCCTACCCCACTCCGATCCACCCCACCCTACCCCACTCCGATCCACCCCACCCTACCCCACTCCGATCCACCCCACCCTACCCCACTCCACACCACCCTACCCCACTCCGATCCACCCCACCCTACTCCACCCCAATCCCCCCTACCCCACTCCACCCCACCCTACCCCACTCCGATCCACCCTACCCCACTCCGACCCACCCCACCCTACCGCACTCCGATCCCCCCTACCCCACTCCGATCCACCCCACCCTACCCCACTCCGATCCACCCCACCCTACCCCAGTCCGATCCACTCCACCCTACCCCACTCCGATCCACCCCACCCTACCCCACTCCGATCCACCCCACCCTACCCCACTCCGATCCACCCTACCCTACCCCACTCCGATCCACCCTACCCCACTCCGATCCACCCTACCCCACTCCGATCCACCCCACCCTACCCCACTCCGATCCACCCCACCCTACCCCACTCCCATCCACCACACCCTACCCCACTCCGAACCACCCCACCCTACCCCACTCCGATCCACCCCACCCTACCCCACTCCGATCCACGCCACCCTACCCCACTCCGATCCACCCCACCCTACCCCACTCCGATCCACCCTACCCCACTCCGATCCACCCTACCCCACTCCGATCCACCCCACCCTACCCCACTCCGATCCACCCTACCCCACTCCGATCCACCCTACCCCACTCTGATCCACCCCACCCTACACCATCCGATCCACCCCACCCTACCCCACTCCGATCCACCCTACCCCACTCCGATCCACCCCACCCTACCCCACTCCGATCCACCCCACCCTACCCCACTCCGATCCACCCTACCCCACTCCGATCCACCCCACCCTACCCACTCCGATCCACCCCACCCTACCCCACTCCGATCCACCCCACCCCACTCCGATCCACCCTACCCCACTCCGATCCACCCCACCCTACCCCACTCCGATCCACCCCACCCCACTCCGATCCACCCCACCCTACCCCACTCCGATCCACCCCACCCCACTCCGATCCACCCCACCCTACCCCACTCCCATCCACCACACCCTACCCCACTCCCATCCACCACACCCTACCCCACTCCGATCCACCCCACCCAACCCCCCTACGATCCACCACACCCTACCCCACTCCGATCCACCCCACCCTACCCCCCTACGATCCACCACACCCTACCCCACACCGATCCACCCCACCCTACACCATCCGATCCACCCCACCCTACCCCACACCGATCCACCCCACCCTACACCATCCGATCCACCCCACCCTACCCCACTCCAATCAACCCCACCCTACCCCACTCCGATCCACCCCAAACCTACCCCACTCCGATCCACCCCACCCTACCCCACTCCGATCCACACCACCCTACCCCACTCCGATCCACCCCACCCTACCCCACTCCGATCCACCCTACCCCACTCCGATCCACCCCACCCTACCCCCACTCCGATCCACCCTACCCCACTCCGATCCACCCCACCCTACCACACTCCAATCCACCCCACCCTACCCCACTCCGATCCACCCCACCCTACCCCACTCCGATCCACCCTACCCTACCCAACTCCGATCCACCCCACCCTACCCCACTCCGATCCACACCACCCTACCCCACTCCGATCCACCCCACCCTACCCCACTCCGATCCACACCACCCTACCCCTCTCCGATTCACCCCACCCTACCCCACTCCGATCCACCCCACCCTACCCCACTCCGATCCACCCCACCCTACCCCACTCCGATCCACCCCACCCTACCCCACTCCGATCCACCCCACCCTACCCCACTCCGATCCACACCACCCTACCCCTCTCCGATTCACCCCACCCTACCCCACTCCGATCCACCCCACCCTACCCCACTCCGATCCACCCCACCCTACCCCACTCCGATCCACCCCACCCTACCCCACTCCGATCCACCCTAACCCACTACGATCCACCCCAGCCTACCCCACTCCGATCCACCCCACCCTACCCCACTCCGATCCACCCTACCCCACTCCGATCGACCCCACCCTACCCCACTCCGATCCACCCTACCCCACTCCGATCCACCCCACCCTACCCCACTCCGATCCACCCCACCCTACCCCACTCCGATCCACCCTACCCCACTCCGAGCCACCCCACCCTACCCCACTCCGATCCACCCTAACCCACTACGATCCACCCCACCCTACCACACTCCGATCCACCCCACCTTACCCCACTCCGATCCACCCCACCCTACCCCACTCCGATCCACCCCACCCTACCCCTCTCCGATGCACCCCACCCTACCCCACTCCGATCCACCCCACCCTACCCCACTCCGATCCAACTTACCCTACCCCACTCCGATCCACCCCACACTACCCCACTCCCATCCACCCCACCCTACCCCACTCCGATCCACCTTACCCCACTCCGATCCACCCCACCCTACCCCACTCCGATCCACCCTACCCCACTCCGATCCACCCCACCCTACCACACTCCAATCCACCCCACCCTACCCCACTCCGATCCACCCTACCCCACTCCGATCCACCCCAAACCTACCCCACTCCGATCCACCACACCCTACCCCACTCCGATCCACCCCACCCTACCCACTCCGATCCACCCCACCCTACCCCACTCCGATCCACCCTACCCCACTCCGATCCACCCCACCCTACCCCACTCCGATCCACCCCACCCCACTCCGATCCACCCCACCCTACCCCACTCCGATCCACCCTACCCCACTCCGATCCACCCTACCCCACTCCGATCCACCACACCCTACCCCACTCCGATCCACCCCACCCTACCCCACTCCGATCCACCCTACCCCTCTCCGATCCACCCCACCCTACCCCACTCCGATCCACCCTACCCTACCCCACTCCGATCCACCACACCCTACCCCACTTCAATCCACCCCACCCTACCCAACTCCGATCCACCCCACCCTACCCCACTCCAATCCACCCTACCCTACCCCACTCCGATCCTCCCCACCCTACCCCACTCCGAACCACCCCACCCTACCCCACTCCGATCCACCCTACCCACTCCGATCCACCCCACCCTACCCCACTCCGATCCACCCCACCCTACCCCACTCCGATCCACCCTACCCCACTCCGATCCACCCCACCCTACCCCTCTCCGATCCACCCCACCCTACCGCACTCCGATCCACCACACCTTACACCACTCCGATCCACTCCACCCTACCCCACTCCGATCCACCCCACCCTACCCCACGCCGATCCACCCCACCCTACCCCACTCCGATCCACCCCACCCTACCCCTCTCCGATCCACCCCACCCTACCCCACTCAGATCCACCCTACCCCACTCCGATCCACCCCACCCTACCCACTCCGATCCACCCTACCCCACTCCGATCCACCCTACCCCACTCCGATCCACCCTACCCTACCCCACTCGATCCACCCTACCCCACTCCGATCCACCCCACCCTACCCCACTCCAATCCACCCCACCCTACCCCACTCCGATCCACCCACCCTACCCCACTCCGATCCACCCCACCCTACCCCACTCCGATCCACCCTACCCCACTCCGATCCAACCCGAGCCACCACACTCCGATCCACCCTACCCCACTCCGATCCACCCCGAACCACCCCACTCCTATCCACCCTACCCCACTCCGATCCACCCCACCCTACCCCACTCCGATGCACCCCACCCTACCCCCACTCCGATCCACCCCACCCTACCCCACTCCGATCCACCCCACCCTACCCCACTCCGATCCACCCCACCCTACCCCACTCCGATCCACCCCACCCTACCCCACTCTGATCCACCCCGAACTACCCCACTCCGATCCACCCCACCTTACCTCACTCCAATCCACCCTACCCCACTCCGATCCACCCTTCCCCACTCCGATCCACCCCACCCTACGCCACTCCGATCCACCCTACCCCACTCCGATCCACCGCACCCTACCCCACTCCGATCCACCCCACCCTACCCCACTCCAATACACCCTACCCCACTCCGATCCACCCCACCCTACCCCACTCCAATACACCCTACCCCACTCCAATCCACCCTACCCCACTCCGATCCACCCCACCCAACCCCACTGCGATCCACCCCACCCTACCCCACTCCGTATCCACCCTAACACACTACGATCCACCCCACCCTACCCCACTCCGATCCATCCCACCCTACCTCACTCCGATCCACCCTACCCTACCCCACTCCGATCAGCCCTACCCCACTCAGATCCACCCCACCCTACCACACAACGATCCACCCTACCCCACTCCGATCCACCGCACCCTACCCCACTCCGATCCACCCTACCCCACTCCATTCTACCCCACCCTACCCCACTCCGATCCACCCTACCCCACTCCATTCTACCCCACCCTACCCCACTCCGATCCACCCCACCCCACTCTGATCCACCCCACCCTACCCCACCCCGATCCACCCCACCCTACCCCACTCCCATCCACCCTACCCCACTCCGATCCACCCCACCCCACTCCGATCCACCCCACCCTACCCCACTCCGATCCACCCTACCCCACTCCGATCCACCCCACCCAACCCCCCTACGATCCACCCCACCCTACCCCACACCGATCCACCCCCACCCTACCCCACTCCGATCCACCCCACCCTACCCCACTCCGATCCACCCCACCCTACACCATCCGATCCACCCCACCCTACCCCACACCGATCCACCCCACCCTACACCATCCGATCCACCCCACCCTACCCCACTCCCATCCACCCCACCCTACCCCACTCCGATCCACACCACCCTATCCCTCTCCGATTCACCCCACCCTACCCCACTCCGATCCACCCCACCCTACTCCACTCCGATCCACCCCCACCCTACCCCACTCCGATCCACCCCACCCTACCCCTCTCCGATCCACCCCACCCTACCCCACTCCAATCACCCCCACCCTACCCCACTCCGATCCACCCCACCCTACCCCACTCCGATCCACCCCACCCTACCCCACTCCGATCCACCCCACCCTACCCCACTCCGATCCACCCTACCCTACCCCACTCCAATCCACCCTACCCTACCCACTCCGATTCACCCCACCCTACCCCACTCCGATCCACCCCACCCTACCCCACTCCAATCCCACCCTACCCCACTCCGATCCACCCCACCCTACCCCACTCCGATCCACCCCACCCTACCCCACTCCGATCCACCCTACCCCACTCCGATCCACCCCACCCCACCCCACTCCAATCCACCCCACCCTACCCCACTCCGATCCACCCCACCCTACCCCACTCCGATCCACCCTACCCCACTCCGATCCACCCCCACCCTTCCCCACTCCGATCCACCCCACCCTACCCCACTCCGATCCACCCCACCCTACCCCACTCCGATCCACCCTACCCCACTCCGATCCACCCCACCCCACCCCACTCCAATCCACCCCACCCTACCCCACTCCGATCCACCCCACCCTACCCCACTCCGATCCACCCTACCCCACTCCGATCCACCCCACCCTACCCCACTCCGATCCACCCCACCCTACCCCACTCCGATCCACCCCACCCTTCCCCCACTCCGATCCACCCCACCCTACCCCACTCCGATCCACCCCACCCTACCCCACTCCGATCCACCCCACCCTACCCCACTCCGATCCACCCCACCCTACCCCACTCCGATCCTCCCCCCCCTACCCCACTCCCATCCACCCCACCCTACCCCCACTCCGATCCACCCCACCCTACCCCACTCCGATCCACCCTACGCTACCCCACTCCGATCCACCCCACCCTACCCCACTCCGATCCACCCCACCCTACCCCACTCCGATCCACCCACCCTACCCCACTCCGTTCCACCCCACCCTACCCCACTCCGATCCACCCCACCCTACCCCACTCCAATCCACCCCACCCTAACCCACTCCGATCAACCCCACCCTACCCCACTCCGATCAACCCTACCCTACCCCACTCCGATCCACCCCACCCTACCCCACACCAATCCACCCCCACCCTACCCCACTCCGATCCACCCCACCCTACCCCACTCCGATCCACCCCACCCTACCCCACTCCGATCCACCCTACCCCACTCCGATCCACCCTACCCCACTCCGATCCACCCCACCCTACCCCACTCCGATCCACCCCACCCTACCCCACTCCGATCCACCCTACCCCACTCCGATCCACCCTACCCTACCCCACTCCGATCCACCCTACCCTACCCCACTCCGATCCACCCTACCCTACCCCACTCCGATCCACCCCACCCTACCCCACTCCGATCCACCCTACCCCACTCCGATCCACCCCACCCTAACCCACTCCGATCCACCCCACCCTACCCCCACTCCGATCCACCCCCACCCTACCCCCACTCCGATCCCACCCTACCCCACTCCGATCCACCCCCCCCCCACTCCGATCCACCCCACCCTACCCCACTCCGATCCACCCCACCCCACTCCGATCCACACCCCACCCTACCCCCACTCCGTTCCACCCCCACCCCTACCCCACTCCGATCCAACCCACCCTACCCCACTCCGATCCACCCTACCCCACTCCGATCCACCCTTCCCCACTCCGATCCACCCCCACCCTACCCCACTCCGATCCACCCCCACCCTACCCCACTCCGATCCACCCCTCCCTACCCCACTCCGATCCACCCCACCCTACCCCACTCCGATCCACCCTACCCCACTCCGATCCACCCTACCCCACTCCGATCCACCCCCACCCTACCCCACTCCGATCCCACCCCACCCTACCCCACCCCAATCCAACCTACCCCACTCCGATCCACCCTACCCCCACTCCGAATCCACCCCCACCCTACCCCCACTCTGATCCACCCCGAACCACCCCACGCCGATCCCCCCTACCCCACACCGATCCACCCTACCCCACACCAATCCACCCCACCCTACCCCACTCCGATCCACCCCACCCTACCCACTCCGATCCACCCCACCCTACCCCACTCCGATCCACCCCACCCTACCCCACTCCGATCCACCCCACCCTACCCCCACTCCGATCCACCCTACCCCCACTCCGATCCACCCCCACCCTACCCCACTCCGATCACCCTACCCCACTCCAATCCACCCTACCCCACTCCTATCCACCCCACCCTACCCCACTCCGATCCACCCTACCCCACTCCTATCCACCCCACCACTACCCCACTCCGATCCACCCTAACCCCACTCCGATCCACCCCTCCCTACCCCACTACCGATCCACCCCACCCTACCCCACTCCGATCCACCCCACCCTACCCCACTCCGATCCACCCTACCCCACTCCGATCCACCCCACCCTCCCCCACTCCGATCCACCCCACCCTACCCCACCCCAATCCAACCTACCCCCACTCCAATCCACCCCCACCCTACCCCACTCCGATCCACCCTACCCCACTCCGATCCACCCCACCCTACACCACTCTGATCCACCCCGAACCACCCACGCCGATCCACCCCACCCTACCCACCCCAATCCAACCTACCCCACTCGATCCACCCCACCCTACCCCACTCCGATCCACCCTACCCCACTCCGATCCACCCCACCCTACCCCACTCCGATCCACCACACCCTACCCCACTCCGATCCACCCCACCCTACCCCACTCCGATCCACCCCACCCCTACCCCACTCCGATCCACCCCCACCCTACCCCACTCCGATCCACCCCACCCTACCCCACTCCGATCCCACCCCCAACCTACCCCACTCCGATCCACCCTACCACACTCCAATCCTCCCCACCCTACCCCACTCCGATCCACCCCACCCTACCCCACTCCCATCCACCCTACCCCCACTCCGATCCACCCCACCCTACCCCACTCCGATCCACCCTACCCCCACTACAATCCACCCCACCCTACCCCACTCCCATCCACCCTACCCCACTCCGATCCACCCCACCCTACCCCACTCCGATCCACCCCACCCTACCCCACTCCGATCCACCCCACCCTACCCCACTCCGATTCACCCCACCCTACCCCACTCCGATCCACCCCACCCTACCCCACTCCACACCACCCTACCCCACTCCGATCCACCCCACCCTACCCCACTCCAATCCACCCCACCCTACCCCACTCCGATCCACCCTACCCCACTCCGATCCACCCCACCCTACCCCTCTCCGATCCACCCCACCCTACCCACTCCACCCCACCCTACCCCACTCCGATCCACCCCACCCTACCCCACTACAATCCACCCCACCCTACCCCACTCCGATCCACCCTACCCCACTACAATCCACTCCACCCTACCACACTCCGATCCACCCTACCCCACTCCAATCCACCCCACCCTACCCCACTCCGATCCACCCCACCCTACCCCACTCCGATCCACCCTACCCCACTCCAATCCACCCCCACCCTACCCCACTCCGATCCACCCCACCCTACCCCACTCCGATCCACCCTACCCCACTCCGATCCACCCTACCCCACTCCAATCCACCCCACCCTACCCCACTCCGATCCACCCCACCCTACCCCACTCCGATACACCCCACCCAACACCACTCCGATCCACCCCACCCTACCCCACTCCCATCCACCCTCCCTACCCCACTCCAATCCACCCTACCCCACTCCCATCCACCCCACCCTACCCCAAACCAATCCACCCCACCCTACCCCACTCCGATCCACCCTACCCCACTCCCATCCACCCCACCCTACCCCAAACCAATCCACCCCACCCTACCCCACTCCGATCCACCCCACCCTACCCCACTCCGATCCACCCTACCCCACTCCAATCCACCCCACCCTACCCCACTCCGAACCACCCCAAACCTACCCCACTCCGATCCACCCCACCCTACCCCACTCCAATCCACCCTACCCCACTCCGATCCACCCTACCCTACCCCACTCGATCCACCCCACCCTACCCCACTCCGATCCACCCCACCCTACCCCACTCGATCCACCCCACCCTACCCCACACCGATCCACCCCACCCTACCCCACTCCGATCCACGCCACCCTACCCCACTCCGATCCACCCTACCCTACCCCACTCCGATCCACCCTACCCCACTCCGATCCACCCACCCTACCCCACTCCGATCCACCCCGAACTACCCCACTCCGATCCACCCCAACCTACCCCACTCCCATCCACCCTACCCCACTCCGATCCACCCCACCCTACCCCACTCCGATCCACCCCACCCTACCCCACTCCGATCCACCCTACCCCACTCCGATCCACCCCACCCTACCCCACTCCGATCCACCCCACCCTACCCCACTCCGATCCACTCCACCCTACCCCACTCCGATCCACCCTACCCCACTCCGATCCACCCCACCCTACCCCACTCCGATCCACCCTACCCCACTCCGATCCACCCCACCCTACCCCACTCCGATCCACCCCACCCCACTCCGATCCACCCTACCCCCACTCCGATCCACCCCACCCTACCCCACTCCGGTCCACCCCCCCCACCCCACTCCGATCCACCCTACCCCACTCCGATCCACCCCACCCTACCCCACTCCGATCCAACCCACCCTACCCCACTCGATCCACCCCACCCTACCCCACTCCGATCCACCCTACCCTACCCCACTCCGATCCACCCTACCCCACTCCGATCCACCCACCCTACCCCACTCCGATCCACCCCAAACCTACCCCACTCCAATCCACCCCACCCTACCCCACTCCGATCCACCCTACCCCACTCCGATACACCCTACCCTACCCCACTCCGATCCACCCCACCCTACCCCACTCCGATCTACCCCACCCTACCCCACTCCGATTCACCCCACCCTACCCCACTCCGATCTACCCCACCCTACCCCACTCCGATCTACCCCACCCTACCCCACTCCGATCTACCCCACCCTACCCCACTCCGATCCACCCTACCCCACTCCGATCCACCCCACCCTACCCCACTCCGATCTACCCCACCCTACCCCACTCCGATACACCCTACCCTACCCCACTCCGATACACCCCACCCTAAACCCACTCCCATCCACCCCACCCTACCCCACTCCGATTCACCCCACCCTACCCCACTCCGATCCACCCCACCCTACCCCTCTCCCTTCCACCCCACCCTACCCCACTCCGATTCACCCCACCCTACCCCACTCCGGTCCACCTCACCCTACCCCATTCCGATCCACCCCACCCTACCCCACACCCATCCACCCCACCCTACCCCACTCCGATCCACCCCACCCTACCCCACTAAGATCCACCCCACCCTACCCCACTCCGATCCACCCTACCCCACTCCGATCCACCCTACCCCACTCCGATCCACCCCACCCTACCCCACTCCGATCCACCCCACCCTACCCCACTCCGATCCACGCCACCCTACCCAACTCCGATCCACCCCACCCTTCCCCACTCCGATCCACCCTACCCCACTCCGATCCACCCCAAACCTACCCCACTCCGATCCACCCCACCCTACCCCACTCCGATCCACCCCACCCTACCCCACTCCGATCCACCCCACCCTACCCCACTCCGATCCACCCCACCCTACCCCACTCCGACCCACCCCACCCTACCCCACTCCGATCCCCCCTACCCCACTCCGATCCACCCACCCTACCCCACTCCGATCCACCCTACCCCACTCCGATCCACCCCACCCTACCCCAATCCGATCCACCCCACCCTACCCCACTCCGATCCACCCCACCCTACCCCACTCCGATCCACCCCACCCTACCCCACTCCGATCCACCCTACCCCACTCCGATCCACCCCACCCTACCCCACTCCGATCCACCCTACCCCACTCCGATCCACCCTACCCCACTCCGATCCACCCCACCCTACCCCACTCCGATCCACCCTACCCCACTCCGATCCACCCCACCCTACCCCACTCCGATCCACGCCACCCTACCCCACTCCGATCCACCCCACCCTACCCCACTCCGATCCACCCCACCCTACCCCACTCCGATCCACCCTACCCCACTCCGATCCACCCTACCCCACTCTGATCCACCCCACCCTACCCCACTCCGATCCACCCCACCCTACCCCACTCCGATCCACCCCACCCTACCCCACTCCGATCCACCCCACCCTACCCCACTCCGATCCACCCCACCCTACCCCACTCCGATCCACCCCACCCTACCCCACTCCTATCCACCCTACCCCACTCCGATCCACCCCACCCCACTCCGATCCACCCCACCCTACCCCACTCCGATCCACCCTACGCTACCCCACTCCGATCCACCCCACCCTACCCCACTCCGATCCACCCCACCCTACCCCACTCCGATCCACCCCACCCTACCCCACTCCGATCCACCCCACCCTACCCCACTCCGATCCACCCCACCCTACCCCACTCCGATCCACCCCACCCTACCCCACTCCGATCCACCCTACCCCACTCCGATCCACCCCACCCCACTCCGATCCACCCCACCCTACCCCACTCCGATCCACCCCACCCTACCCCACTCCGATCCACCCCACCCTACCCCCACTCCGATCCACCCCACCCTACCCCACTCCGATCCACCCTACCCCACTCCGATCCACCCCACCCCACTCCGATCCACCCCACCCTACCCCACTCCGATCCACCCTACGCTACCCCACTCCGATCCACCCTACCCCACTCCGATCCACCCCACCCTACCCCACTCCGATCCACCCAACCCCCCTACGATCCACCCCACCCTACCCCACACCGATCCACCCCACCCTACCCCACTCCGATCCACCCCACCCTACCCCACTCCGATCCACCCCACCCTAACCCACTCCAATCCACCCCACCCTACCCCACTCCGATCCACCCCAAACCTACCCCACTCCGATCCACCCCACCCTACCCCACACCGATCCACCCCACCCTACACCATCCGATCCACCCCACCCTACCCCACTCCAATCCACCCCACCCTACCCCACTCCGATCCACCCCAAACCTACCCCACTCCGATCCACCCCACCCTACCCCACTCCGATCCACCCCACCCTACACCAATCCCATCCACCCCACCCTACCCCACTCCGATCCACCCCACCCTACCCCACTCCGATCCACCCTACCCTACCCAACTCCGATCCACCCCACCCTACCCCACTCCGATCCACCCCACCCTACCCCACTCCGATCCACACCACCCTATCCCTCTCCGATTCACCCCACCCTACCCCACTCCGATCCACCCCACCCTACCCCACTCCGATCCACCCTAACCCACTACGATCCACCCCACCCTACCACACTCCGATCCACCCCACCTTACCCCACTCCGATCCACCCCACCCTACCCCACTCCGATCCACCCCACCCTACACCACTCCGATCCACCCCACCCTACCACACTCCAATACACCCTACCCCACTCCGATCCACCCCGCCTTACCCCACTCCGATCCACCCCACCCTACCCCACTCCGATCCACCCTACCCCACTCCGATCCACCCTACCCCACTCCGATCCACCCCACCCCTCTCCGATCCACCCCACCCTACCCCACTCCGATCCACCCCACCCTACCCCACTCCGATCCACCCCACCCTACCCCACTAAGATCCACCCCACCCTACCCCACTCCGATCCACCCTACCCCACTCCGATCCACCCTACCCCACTCCGATCCACCCTACCCCACTCTGATCCACCCCACCCTACCCCACTCCGATCCACCCCACCCTACCCCTCTCCGATCCACCCCACCCTACCCCACTCCGATCCACCCCACCCTTCCCCACTCCGATCCACCCTACCCCACTCCGATCCACCCCAAACCTACCCCACTCCGATCCACCCCTTTTACCCCACTCCGATCCACCCCACCCTACCCCACTCCGATCCACCCCACCCTACTCCACCCCAATCCCCCCTACCCCACTCCACCCCACCCTACCCCACTCCGATCCACCCTACCCCACTCCGACCCACCCCACCCTACCCCACTCCGATCCCCCCTACCCCACTCCGATCCACCCCACCCTACCCCACTCCGATCCACCCCACCCTACCCCAATCCGATCCACCCCATCCTACCCCACTCTGATCCACCCCACCCTACCCCTCTCCGATCCACCCCACCCTACCCCACTCCGATCCACCCCACCCTACCCCACACCGATCCACCCCACCCTACACCATCCGATCCACCCTACCCTACCCAACTCCGATCCACCCCACCCTACCCCACTCCGATCCACCCCACCCTACCCCACTCCGATCCACCCCACCCTACCCCACTCCGATCCACCCTACCCCACTCCGATCCACCCCACCCTACCCCACTCCGATCCACCCCACCCTACCCCACTCCGATCCACCCTACCCCACTCCGAGCCACCCCACCCTACCCCACTCCGATCCACCCTAACCCACTACGATCCACCCCACCCTACCACACTCCGATCCACCCCACCTTACCCCACTCCGATCCACCCCACCCTACCACACTCCAATACACCCTACCCCACTCCGATCCACCCCACCCTACCCCACTCCGATCCACCCCACCCTACCCCTCTCCGATGCACCCCACCCTACCCCACTCCGATCCACCCCACCCTACCCCACTCCGATCCACCCCACCCTACCCCACTCCGATCCAACTTACCCTACCCCACTCCGATCCACCCCACCCTACCCCTCTCCGATGCACCCCACCCTACCCCACTCCGATCCACCCCACCCTACCCCACTCCGATCCAACTTACCCTACCCCACTCCGATCCACCCCACCCCTCTCCGATCCACCCCACCCTACCCCACTCCGATCCACCCCACCCTACCCCACTCCGATCCACCCCACACTACCCCACTCCCATCCACCCCACCCTACCCCACTCCGATCCACCCTACCCCACTCCAATCCACCCCACCCTACCCCACTCCGATCCACCCTACCCCACTCCGATCCACCCCAAACCTACCCCTCTCCGATCCACCCCACCCTACCGCACTCCGATCCACCCCACCTTACACCACTCCGATCCACCCCACCCTACCCCACTCCGATCCACCCCACCCTACCCCACTCAGATCCACCCTACCCCACTCCGATCCACCCCACCCTACCCCACTCCGATCCACCCCACCCTACCCCACTCCGATCCACCCTACCCCACTCCGATCCACCCTACCCTACCCCACTCCGATCCACCCTACCCCACTCCGATCCACCCCACCCTACCCCACTCCAATCCACCCCACCCTACCACACTCCGATCCACCCACCCTACCCCACTCCGATCCACCCCACCCCACTCCGATCCACCCCACCCTACCCCACTCCGATCCACCCTACCCCACTCCGATCCACCCCACCCTACCACACAACGATCCACCCTACCCCACTCCAATCTACCCCACCCTACCCCACTCCGATCCACCCCACCCTACCCCACTCCGATCCAACCCGAGCCACCACACTCCGATCCACCCTACCCCACTCCGATCCACCCTACCCCACTCCGATCCACCCCGAACCACCCCACTCCTATCCACCCTACCCCACTCCGATC
Source organism: Carcharodon carcharias (assembly GCF_017639515.1). Taxonomy (NCBI): domain Eukaryota; kingdom Metazoa; phylum Chordata; class Chondrichthyes; order Lamniformes; family Lamnidae; genus Carcharodon; species Carcharodon carcharias. The sequence continues at coordinate 74,367 of NW_024470887.1, forward strand.
CACCCTACCCCACTCCGATCCACCCCACCCTACCCCACTCCGATCCACCCCACCCTACCCCACTCCGATCCACCCCACCCTACCCCACTCCGATCCACCCCACCCTACCCCACTCCGATCCACCCCACCCTACGCCACTCCGATCCACCCTACCCCACTCCGATCCACCGCACCCTACCCCACTCCGATCCACCCCACCCTACCCCACTCCAATACACCCTACCCCACTCCAATCCACCCTACCCCACTCCGATCCACCCCACCCAACCCCACTGCGATCCACCCCACCCTACCCCACTCCGTATCCACCCTAACACACTACGATCCACCCCACCCTACCCCACTCCGATCCATCCCACCCTACCTCACTCCGATCCACCCTACCCTACCCCACTCCGATCAGCCCTACCCCACTCCGATCCACCCCACCACTCAGATCCACCCCACCCTACCACACAACGATCCACCCTACCCCACTCCGATCCACCGCACCCTACACCACTCCGATCCACCCCACCCTACCCCACTCCCATCCACCCCACCCCACTCTGATCAACCCCACCCTACCCCACCCCGATCCACCCCACCCTACCCCACTCCCATCCACCCTACCCCACTCCGATCCACCCCACCCCACTCCGATCCACCCCACCCTACCCCACTCCGATCCACCCTACCCCACTCCGATCCACCCCACCCAACCCCCCTACGATCCACCCCACCCTACCCCACACCGATCCACCCCACCCTACCCCACTCCGATCCACCCCACCCTACCCCACTCCGATCCACCCCACCCTACACCATCCGATCCACCCCACCCTACCCCACTCCCATCCACCCCACCCTACCCCACTCCGATCCACACCACCCTATCCCTCTCCGATTCACCCCACCCTACCCCACTCCGATCCACCCCACCCTACCCCACTCCGATCCACCCTAACCCACTACGATCCACCCCAGCCTACCCCACTCCTATCCACCCCACCCTACCCCACTCCGATCCACCCCACCCTACCCCACTCCGATCCACCCCACCCTACCCCTCTCCGATCCACCCCACCCTACCCCACTCCAATCCACCCCACCCTACCCCACTCCGATCCACCCCACCCTACCCCACTCCGATCCACCCCACCCTACCCCACTACAATCCACCCCACCCTACCCCACTCCGATCCACCCTACCCCACTACAATCCACTCCACCCTACCACACTCCGATCCACCCTACCCCACTCCAATCCACCCCACCCTACCCCACTCCGATCCACCCCACCCTACCCCACTCCGATCCACCCTACCCCACTCCAATCCACCCCACCCTACCCCACTCCGATCCACCCCACCCTACCCCACTCCGATCCACCCTACCCCACTCCGATCCACCCTACCCCACTCCAATCCACCCCACCCTACCCCACTCCGATCCACCCCACCCTACCCCACTCCGATACACCCCACCCAACACCACTCCGATCCACCCCACCCTACCCCACTCCGATCCACCCCACCCTACCCCACTCCGATCCAGCCCACCCTATCCCAGTCCGATCCACCCCACCCTACCCCACTCCCATCCACCCTCCCTACCCCACTCCAATCCACCCTACCCCACTCCCATCCACCCCACCCTACCCCAAACCAATCCACCCCACCCTACCCCACTCCGATCCACCCCACCCTACCCCACTCCGATCCACCCCACCCTACCCCTCTCCGATCCACCCCACCCTACCCCACTCCGAACCACCCCAAACCTACCCCACTCCGATCCACCCCACCCTACCCCACTCCAATCCACCCTACCCCACTCCGATCCACCCTACCCTACCCCACTCGATCCACCCCACCCTACCCCACTCCGATCCACCCCACCCTACCCCACTCGATCCACCCCACCCTACCCCACACCGATCCACCCCACCCTACCCCACTCCGATCCACGCCACCCTACCCCACTCCGATCCACCCTACCCTACCCCACTCCGATCCACCCTACCCCACTCCGATCCACCCACCCTACCCCACTCCGATCCACCCCGAACTACCCCACTCCGATCCACACCACCCTACCCCACTCCGATCCAGCCCACCCTACCCCACTCCGATCCACCCCACCCTACCCCACTCCGATCCACCCCAACCTACCCCACTCCCATCCACCCTACCCCACTCCGATCCACCCCACCCTACCCCACTCCGATCCACCCCACCCTACCCCACTCCGATCCACCCTACCCCACTCCGATCCACCCCACCCTACCCCACTCCGATCCACCCCACCCTACCCCACTCCGATCCACTCCACCCTACCCCACTCCGATCCACCCTACCCCACTCCGATCCACCCCACCCTACCCCACTCCGATCCACCCTACCCCACTCCGATCCACCCCACCCTACCCCACTCCGATCCACCCCACCCCACTCCGATCCACCCTACCCCACTCCGATCCACCCCACCCTACCCCACTCCGGTCCACCCTACCCCACTCCGATCCACCCCACCCTACCCCACTCCGATCCACCCTACCCCACTCCGATCCACCCCACCCTACCCCACTCCGATCCACCCCACCCTACCCCACTCGATCCACCCCACCCTACCCCACTCCGATCCACCCTACCCTACCCCACTCCGATCCACCCTACCCCACTCCGATCCACCCACCCTACCCCACTCCGATCCACCCCAAACCTACCCCACTCCAATCCACCCCACCCTACCCCACTCCGATCCACCCTACCCCACTCCGATCTACCCCACCCTACCCCACTCCGATCCACCCTACCCCACTCCGATCCACCCCACCCTACCCCACTCCGATCTACCCCACCCTACCCCACTCCGATACACCCTACCCTACCCCACTCCGATACACCCCACCCTAAACCCCACTCCCATCCACCCCACCCTACCCCACTCCGATTCACCCCACCCTACCCCACTCCGATCCACCCCACCCTACCCCTCTCCCTTCCACCCCACCCTACCCCACTCCGATTCACCCCACCCTACCCCACTCCGGTCCACCTCACCCTACCCCATTCCGATCCACCCCACCCTACCCCACTCCCATCCACCCCACCCTACCCCACTCCGATCCACCCCACCCTACCCCACTAAGATCCACCCCACCCTACCCCACTCCGATCCACCCTACCCCACTCCGATCCACCCTACCCCACTCCGATCCACCCCACCCTACCCCTCTCCGATCCACCCCACCCTACCCCACTCCGATCCACCCCACCCTTCCCCACTCCGATCACCCTACCCCACTCCGATCCACCCCCAAACCTACCCCACTCCGATCCACCCCACCCTACCCCACTCCGATCCACCCCACCCTACCCCACTCCGATCCACCCCACCCTACCCCACTCCGATCCACCCCACCCTACCCCACTCCGATCCACCCCACCCTACCCCACTCCGATCCACCCCACCCTACCCCACTCCGATCCACCCTACCCCACTCCGATCCACCCCACCCTACCCCACTCCGATCCACCCTACCCCACTCCGATCCACCCTACCCCACTCCGATCCACCCCACCCTACCCCACTCCGATCCACCCCACCCTACCCCACTCCGATCCACGCCACCCTACCCCACTCCGATCCACCCCACCCTACCCCACTCCGATCCACCCCACCCTACCCCACTCCGATCCACCCCACCCTACCCCACTCCGATCCACCCCACCCTTCCCCACTCCGATCCACCCCACCCTACCCCACTCCGATCCACCCTACCCCACTCCGATCCACCCTACCCCACTCTGATCCACCCCACCCTACCCCACTCCGATCCACCCCACCCTACCCCACTCCGATCCACCCCACCCTACCCCACTCCGATCCACCCCACCCTACCCCACTCCGATCCACCCCACCCTACCCCACTAAGATCCACCCCACCCTACCCCACTCCGATCCACCCTACCCCACTCCGATCCACCCTACCCCACTCCGATCCACCCCACCCCTCTCCGATCCACCCCACCCTACCCCACTCCGATCCACCCTACGCTACCCCACTCCGATCCACCCTACCCCACTCCGATCCACCCCACCCTACCCCACTCCGATCCACCCAACCCCCCTACGATCCACCCCACCCTACCCCACACCGATCCACCCCACCCTACACCATCCGATCCACCCCACCCTACCCCACTCCAATCCACCCCACCCTACCCCACTCCGATCCACCCCAAACCTACCCCACTCCGATCCACCCCACCCTACCCCACACCGATCCACCCCACCCTACACCATCCGATCCACCCCACCCTACCCCACTCCAATCCACCCCACCCTACCCCACTCCGATCCACCCCAAACCTACCCCACTCCGATCCACCCCACCCTACCCCACTCCGATCCACCCCACCCTACACCAATCCCATCCACCCCACCCTACCCCACTCCGATCCACCCCACCCTACCCCACTCCGATCCACCCTACCCTACCCAACTCCGATCCACCCCACCCTACCCCACTCCGATCCACCCCACCCTACCCCACTCCGATCCACACCACCCTATCCCTCTCCGATTCACCCCACCCTACCCCACTCCGATCCACCCCACCCTACCCCACTCCGATCCACCCTAACCCACTACGATCCACCCCACCCTACCACACTCCGATCCACCCCACCTTACCCCACTCCGATCCACCCCACCCTACCCCACTCCGATCCACCCCACCCTACACCACTCCGATCCACCCCACCCTACCACACTCCAATACACCCTACCCCACTCCGATCCACCCCGCCTTACCCCACTCCGATCCACCCCACCCTACCCCACTCCGATCCACCCTACCCACTCCGATCCACCCTACCCCACTCCGATCCACCCCACCCCTCTCCGATCCACCCCACCCTACCCCACTCCGATCCACCCCACCCTACCCCACTCCGATCCACCCCACCCTACCCCACTAAGATCCACCCCACCCTACCCCACTCCGATCCACCCTACCCCACTCCGATCCACCCTACCCCACTCCGATCCACCCCACCCCTCTCCGATCCACCCCACCCTACCCCACTCCGATCCACCCCACCCTACCCCACTCCGATCCACCCCACCCTACCCCACTAAGATCCACCCCACCCTACCCCACTCCGATCCACCCTACCCCACTCCGATCCACCCTACCCCACTCTGATCCACCCCACCCTACCCCACTCCGATCCACCCCACCCTACCCCTCTCCGATCCACCCCACCCTACCCCACTCCGATCCACCCCACCCTTCCCCACTCCGATCCACCCTACCCCACTCCGATCCACCCCAAACCTACCCCACTCCGATCCACCCCTTTTACCCCACTCCGATCCACCCCACCCTACCCCACTCCGATCCACCCCACCCTACTCCACCCCAATCCCCCCTACCCCACTCCACCCCACCCTACCCCACTCCGATCCACCCTACCCCACTCCGACCCACCCCACCCTACCCCACTCCGATCCCCCCTACCCCACTCCGATCCACCCCACCCTACCCCAATCCGATCCACCCCATCCTACCCCACTCTGATCCACCCCACCCTACCCCTCTCCGATCCACCCCACCCTACCCCAATCCGATCCACTCCACCCTACCCCACTCCGATCCACCCCACCCTACCCCAGTCCGATCCACTCCACCCTACCCCACTCCGATCCACCCCACCCTACCCCACTCCGATCCACCCTACCCCACTCCGATCCACCCCACCCTACCCCACTCCGATCCACCCCACCCTACCCCACTCCGATCCACCCCACCCTACCCCACTCCGATCCACCCTACCCCACTCCGATCCACCCTACCCCACTCCGATCCACCCCACCCTACCCCACTCCGATCCACCCCACCCTACACCAATCCCATCCACCCCACCCTACCCCACTCCGATCCACCCTACCCTACCCAACTCCGATCCACCCCACCCTACCCCACTCCGATCCACACCACCCTATCCCTCTCCGATTCACCCCACCCTACCCCACTCCGATCCACCCCACCCTACCCCACTCCCATCCACCCCACCCTACCCCACTCCGAACCACCCCACCCTACCCCACTCCGATCCACCCCACCCTACCCCACTCCGATCCACGCCACCCTACCCCACTCCGATCCACCCCCACCCTACCCCACTCCGATCCACCCTACCCCACTCCGATCCACCCTACCCCACTCCGATCCACCCCACCCTACCCCACTCCGATCCACCCTACCCCACTCCGATCCACCCTACCCCACTCTGATCCACCCCACCCTACCCCACTCCGATCCACCCCACCCTACCCCACTCCGATCCACCCCACCCTACCCCACTCCGATCCACCCCACCCTACCCCACACCGATCCACCCCACCCTACACCATCCGATCCACCCCACCCTACCCCACTCCGATCCACCCCACCCTACCCCACTCCAATCCACCCCACCCTACACCAATCCCATCCACCCCACCCTACCCCACTCCGATCCACCCTACCCTACCCAACTCCGATCCACCCCACCCTACCCCACTCCGATCCACCCCACCCTACCCCACTCCGATCCACCCCACCCTACCCCACTCCGATCCACCCTACCACACTCCGATCCACCCCACCCTACCCCACTCCGATCCACCCCACCCTACCCCACTCCGATCCACCCTACCCCACTCCGAGCCACCCCACCCTACCCCACTCCGATCCACCCTAACCCACTACGATCCACCCCACCCTACCACACTCCGATCCACCCCACCTTACCCCACTCCGATCCACCCCACCCTACCACACTCCAATACACCCTACCCCACTCCGATCCACCCCACCCTACCCCACTCCGATCCACCCCACCCTACCCCTCTCCGATGCACCCCACCCTACCCCACTCCGATCCACCCCACCCTACCCCACTCCGATCCACCCCACCCTACCCCACTCCGATCCACCCCACCCTACCCCACTCCGATCCAACTTACCCTACCCCACTCCGATCCACCCCACCCTACCCCTCTCCGATGCACCCCACCCTACCCCACTCCGATCCACCCCACCCTACCCCACTCCGATCCAACTTACCCTACCCCACTCCGATCCACCCCACCCCTCTCCGATCCACCCCACCCTACCCCACTCCGATCCACCCCACACTACCCCACTCCCATCCACCCCACCCTACCCCACTCCGATCCACCCTACCCCACTCCAATCCACCCCACCCTACCCCACTCCGATCCACCCTACCCCACTCCCATCCACCCCACCCTACCCCACTCCGATCCACCCTACCCCACTCCAATCCACCCCACCCTACCCCACTCCGATCCACCCTACCCCACTCCCATCCACCCCACCCTACCCCACTCCGATCCACCCTACCCCACTCCGATCCACCCCAAACCTACCCCACTCCGATCCACCACACCCTACCCCACTCCGATCCACCCCACCCTACCCCACTCCGATCCACCCCACCCTCCCACTCCGATCCACCCCACCCTACCCCACTCCGATCCACCCTACCCCACTCCGATCCACCCCACCCTACCCCACTCCGATCCACCCTACCCCACTCCGATCCACCACACCCTACCCCACTCCGATCCACCCTACCCTACCCCACTCCGATCCACCACACCCTACCCCACTCCAATCCACCCCACCCTACCCAACTCCGATCCACCCCACCCTACCCCACTCCAATCCACCCTACCCTACCCCACTCCGATCCTCCCCACCCTACCCCACTCCGATCCACCCCACCATACACCACTCCGATCCACCCCACCCTACCCCACTCCGATCCACCCTACCCCACTCCGATCCACCCCACCCTACCCCACTCCGATCCACCCCACCCTACCCCACTCCGATCCACCCTACCCCACTCCGATCCACCCCAACCTACCGCACTCCGATCCACCCCACCCTACCCCACTCCGATCCACCCCACCCTAACCCACTCCGATCCACCCCACCCTACCCCACTCCGATCCACCCCACCCTACCCCACTCAGATCCACCCTACCCCACTCCGATCCACCCCACCCTACCCCACTCCGATCCACCCTACCCCACTCCGATCCACCCCACCCTACCCCACTCCGATCCACCCCACCCTACCCCACTCCGATCCACCCTACCCCACTCCGATCCACCCCACCCTACCGCACTCCGATCCACCCCACCTTACACCACTCCGATCCACCCCACCCTACCCCACTCCGATCCACCCCACCCTACCCCACTCCGATCCACCCCACCCTACCCCACTCCGATCCACCCCACCCTACCCCACTCCGATCCACCCTACCCCACTCAGATCCACCCTACCCCACTCCGATCCACCCCACCCTACCCCACTCCGATCCACCCTACCCCACTCCGATCCACCCCACCCTACCCCACTCCGATCCACCCTACCCCACTCCGATCCACCCTACCCTACCCCACTCCGATCCACCCTACCCCACTCCGATCCACCCCACCCTACCCCACTCCAATCCACCCCACCCTACCACACTCCGATCCACCCACCCTACCCCACTCCGATCCACCCTACCCCACTCCGATCCACCCCACCCTACCCCACTCCGATCCACCCTACCCCACTCCGATCCACCCCACCCTACCACACAACGATCCACCCTACCCCACTCCAATCTACCCCACCCTACCCCACTCCGATCCACCCCACCCTACCCCACTCCGATCCAACCCGAGCCACCACACTCCGATCCACCCTACCCCACTCCGATCCACCCTACCCCACTCCGATCCACCCCGAACCACCCCACTCCTATCCACCCTACCCCACTCCGATCCACCCTACCCCACTCCGATCCACCCCACCCTACCCCACTCCGATCCACCCCACCCTACCCCACTCCGATCCACCCCACCCTACCCCACTCCGATCCACCCCACCCTACCCCACTCTGATCCACCGCGAACTACCCCACTCCGATCCACCCCACCTTACCTCACTCCAATCCACCCTACACCACTCCGATCCACCCTTCCCCACTCCGATCCACCCCACCCTACGCCACTCTGATCCACCCTACCCCACTCCGATCCACCGCACCCTACCCCACTCCGATCCACCCCACCCTACCCCACTCCAATACACCCTACCCCACTCCAATCCACCCTACCCCACTCCGATCCACCCCACCCAACCCCACTGCGATCCACCCCACCCTACCCCACTCCGTATCCACCCTAACACACTACGATCCACCCCACCCTACCCCACTCCGATCCATCCCACCCTACCTCACTCCGATCCACCCTACCCTACCCCACTCCGATCAGCCCTACCCCACTCCGATCCACCCCACCACTCAGATCCACCCCACCCTACCACACAACGATCCACCCTACCCCACTCCGATCCACCCCACCCTACACCACTCCGATCCACCCCACCCCACTCTGATCAACCCCACCCTACCCCACCCCGATCCACCCCACCCTACCCCACTCCCATCCACCCTACCCCACTCCGATCCACCCCACCCCACTCCGATCCACCCCACCCTACCCCACTCCGATCCACCCTACCCCACTCCGATCCACCCCACCCAACCCCCCTACGATCCACCCCACCCTACCCCACACCGATCCACCCCACCCTACCCCACTCCGATCCACCCCACCCTACCCCACTCCGATCCACCCCACCCTACACCATCCGATCCACCCCACCCTACCCCACTCCCATCCACCCCACCCTACCCCACTCCGATCCACACCACCCTATCCCTCTCCGATTCACCCCACCCTACCCCACTCCGATCCACCCCACCCTACCCCACTCCGATCCACCCTAACCCACTACGATCCACCCCAGCCTACCCCACTCCTATCCACCCCACCCTACCCCACTCCGATCCACCCCACCCTACCCCACTCCGATCCACCCCACCCTACCCCTCTCCGATCCACCCCACCCTACCCCACTCCGATCCACCCCACCCTACCCCACTCCGATCCACCCCACCCTACCCCACTCCAATCCACCCTACCCCACTCCGATCCACCCCACCCTACCCCACTCCGATCCACCCCACCCTACCCCACTCCGATCCACCCTACCCCACTCCGATCCACCCCACCCCACCCCACTCCAATCCACCCCACCCTACCCCACTCCGATCCACCCCACCCTACCCCACTCCGATCCACCCTACCCCACTCCGATCCACCCCACCCTACCCCACTCCGATCCACCCCACCCTTCCCCACTCCGATCCACCCCACCCTACCCCACTCCGATCCACCCCACCCTACCCCACTCCGATCCACGCCACCCTACCCCACTCCGATCCACCCCACCCTACCCCACTCCGATCCACCCCACCCTACCCCACTCCGATCCACCCTACCCCACTCCGATCCACCCCACCCTACCCCACTCCCATCCACCCCACCCTACCCCACTCCGATCCACCCCACCCTACCCCACTCCGCTCCACCCCACCCTACCCCACTCCAATCCACCCCACCCTACCCCACTCCGATCCACCCCACCCTACCCCACTCCAATCCACCCCACCCTACCCCACTCCGATCCACCCCACCCTACCCCTCTCCCATCCACCCTACCCCACTCCGATCCACCCCACCCTACCCCACTCCGATCAACCCCACCCTACCCCACTCCGATCCACCCCACCCTACCCCACTCCGATCCACCCCACCCTACCCCACTCCGATCCACCCCACCCTACCCCACTCCAATCCACCCCACCCTAACCCACTCCGATCAACCCCACCCTACCCCACTCCGATCAACCCTACCCTACCCCACTCCGATCCACCCCACCCTACCCCACTCCGATCCACCCCACCCTACCCCACTCCGATCCACCCCACCCTACCCCACTCCGATCCACCCTACCCCACTCCGATCCACCCTACCCCACTCCGATCCACCCTACCCCACTCCGATCCACCCCACCCTACCCCACTCCGATCCACCCCACCCTACCCCACTCCGATCCACCCTACCCCACTCCGATCCACCCTACCCTACCCCACTCCGATCCACCCTACCCTACCCCACTCCGATCCACCCTACCCTACCCCACTCCGATCCACCCCACCCTACCCCACTCCGATCCACCCTACCCCACTCCGATCCACCCCACCCTAACCCACTCCGATCCACCCCACCCTACCCCACTCCGATCCACCCCACCCTACCCCACTCCGATCCACCCTACCCCACTCCGATCCACCCTTCCCCACTCCGATCCACCCCACCCTACCCCACTCCGATCCACCCCACCCTACCCCACTCCGATCCACCCCTCCCTACCCCACTCCGATCCACCCCACCCTACCCCACTCCGATCCACCCCACCCTACCCCACTCCGATCCACCCCACCCTAACCCACTCCGATCCACCCCACCCTACCCCACTCCGATCCACCCCACCCTACCCCACTCCGATCCACCCTACCCCACTCCGATCCACCCTTCCCCACTCCGATCCACCCCACCCTACCCCACTCCGATCCACCCCACCCTACCCCACTCCGATCCACCCCTCCCTACCCCACTCCGATCCACCCCACCCTACCCCACTCCGATCCACCCCACCCTACCCCACTCCGATCCACTCTACCCCACTCCGATCCACCCCACCCTACCCCACTCCGATCCACCCCACCCTACCCCACTCCGATCCACCCCACCCTACCCCACTCCGATCCACCCCTCCCTACCCCACTCCGATCCACCCCACCCTACCCCACTCCGATCCACCCTACCCCACTCCGATCCACCCTACCCCACTCCGATCCACCCCACCCTACCCCACTCCGATCCACCCCACCCTACCCCACCCCAATCCAACCTACCCCACTCCGATCCACCCCACCCTACCCCACTCCGATCCACCCTACCCCACTCCGATCCACCCCACCCTACCCCACTCTGATCCACCCCGAACCACCCCACGCCGATCCACCCTACCCCACACCGATCCACCCTACCCCACACCAATCCACCCCACCCTACCCCACTCCGATCCACCCCACCCTACCCCACTCCGATCCACCCCACCCTACCCCACTCCGATCCACCCTACCCCACTCCGATCCACCCCACCCTACCCCACTCCGATCCACCCTACCCCACTCCAATCCACCCTACCCCACTCCTATCCACCCCACCCTACCCCACTCCGATCCACCCTACCCCACTCCGATCCACCCCTCCCTACCCCACTCCGATCCACCCCACCCTACCCCACTCCGATCCACCCCACCCTACCCCACTCCGATCCACCCCACCCTACCCCACTCCGATCCACCCTACCCCACTCCGATCCACCCCACCCTACCCCACTCCGATCCACCCTACCCCACTCCAATCCACCCTACCCCACTCCTATCCACCCCACCCTACCCCACTCCGATCCACCCTACCCCACTCCTATCCACCCCACCCTACCCCACTCCGATCCACCCTACCCCACTCCGATCCACCCCTCCCTACCCCACTCCGATCCACCCCACCCTACCCCACTCCGATCCACCCTACCCCACTCCGATCCACCCTACCCCACTCCGATCCACCCCACCCTACCCCACTCCGATCCACCCCACCCTACCCCACCCCAATCCAACCTACCCCACTCCGATCCACCCCACCCTACCCCACTCCGATCCACCCTACCCCACTCCGATCCACCCCACCCTACCCCACTCTGATCCAGCCCGAACCACCCCACTCCGATCCACCCCACCCTACCCCACCCCAATCCAACCTACCCCACTCCGATCCACCCCACCCTACCCCACTCCGATCCACCCTACCCCACTCCGATCCACCCCACCCTACCCCACTCCGATCCACCCCACCCTACCCCACTCCGATCCACCCCACCCTACCCCACTCCGATCCACCCCACCCTACCCCACTCCGATCCACCCCACCCTACCCCACTCCGATCCACCCCAACCTACCCCACTCCGATCCACCCTACCCCACTCCGATCCACCCCACACTACCACACTCCAATCCTCCCCACCCTACCGCACTCCGATCCACCCCACCCTACCCCACTCCGATCCACCCCACCCCACTCCGATCCACCCTACCCCACTACAATCCACCCCACCCTACCCCACTCCGATCCACCGAACCCCACTCCGATCCACCCCACCCTACCCCACTCCGATCCACCCCACCCTACCCCACTCCGATCCACCCCACCCTACCCCACTCCGATTCACCCCACCCTACCCCACTCCGATCCACCCCACCCTACCCCACTCCACACCACCCTACCCCACTCCGATCCACCCCACCCTACCCCACTCCAATCCACCCCACCCTACCCCACTCCCAACCACCCCACCCTACCCCACTCCGATCCACCCTACCCTACCCCACTCCGATCCACCCCACCCTACCCCACTCCGATCCACCCCACCCTACCCCACTCCGATCCACCCCACCCTACCCCTCTCCGATCCACCCCACCCTACCCCACTCCGACCCACCCCAACCTACCCCACTCCGATCCCCCCTACCCCACTCAGATTCACCCCACCCTACCCCACTCCGATCCACCCCACCCTACCCCACTCAGATTCACCCCACCCTACCCCACTCCGATCCACCCCACCCTACCCCACTACAATCCACCCCACCCTACCCCACTCCGATCCACCCTACCCCACTACAATCCACTCCACCCTACCACACTCCGATCCACCCTACCCCACTCCAATCCACCCCACCCTACCCCACTCCGATCCACCCCACCCTACCCCACTCCGATCCACCCTACCCCACTCCAATCCACCCCACCCTACCCCACTCCGATCCACCCCACCCTACCCCACTCCGATCCACCCTACCCCACTCCGATCCACCCTACCCCACTCCAATCCACCCCACCCTACCCCACTCCGATCCACCCCACCCTACCCCACTCCGATACACCCCACCCAACACCACTCCGATCCACCCCACCCTACCCCACTCCGATCCACCCCACCCTACCCCACTCCGATCCAGCCCACCCTATCCCAGTCCGATCCACCCCACCCTACCCCACTCCCATCCACCCTCCCTACCCCAAACCAATCCACCCCACCCTACCCCACTCCGATCCACCCTACCCCACTCCAATCCACCCCACCCTACCCCACTCCGAACCACCCCAAACCTACCCCACTCCGATCCACCCCACCCTACCCCACTCCAATCCACCCTACCCCACTCCGATCCACCCTACCCTACCCCACTCGATCCACCCCACCCTACCCCACTCCGATCCACCCCACCCTACCCCACTCGATCCACCCCACCCTACCCCACACCGATCCACCCCACCCTACACCACTCCGATCCACCCACCCTACCCCACTCCGATCCACCCCGAACTACCCCACTCCGATCCACACCACCCTACCCCACTCCGATCCAGCCCACCCTACCCCACTCCGATCCACCCCACCCTACCCCACTCCGATCCACCCCAACCTACCCCACTCCCATCCACCCTACCCCACTCCGATCCACCCCACCCTACCCCACTCCGATCCACCCCACCCTACCCCACTCCGATCCACCCTACCCCACTCCGATCCACCCCACCCTACCCCACTCCGATCCACCCCACCCTACCCCACTCCGATCCACTCCACCCTACCCCACTCCGATCCACCCTACCCCACTCCGATCCACCCCACCCTACCCCACTCCGGTCCACCCCCCCCACCCCACTCCGATCCACCCCACCCTACCCCACTCCGATCCACCCCACCCTACCCCACTCGATCCACCCCACCCTACCCCACTCCGATCCACCCTACCCTACCCCACTCCGATCCACCCTACCCCACTCCGATCCACCCACCCTACCCCACTCCGATCCACCCCAAACCTACCCCACTCCAATCCACCCCACCCTACCCCACTCCGATCCACCCTACCCCACTCCGATCCACCCCACCCTACCCCACTCCGATCCACCCCACCCTACCCCACTCCGATCCACCCCACCCTACCCCACTCCGATCCACCCCACCCTACCCCACTCCACTCCACCCCACCCTACCCCACTCCGATCCACCCCACCCTACCGCACTCCGATCCACCCTACCCTACCCCACTCCGATCCACCCCACCCTACCCCACTCCGATCCACCCCACCCTACCCCACTCCGATCCACCCCACCCTACCCCACTCCGATCCACCCCACCCTACCCCACTCCGATCCAACCCACCCTACCCCACTCCGATCCACCCCACCCTACCCCACTCCGATCCAACCCACCCTACCCCACTCCGATCCACCCTACCCCATTCCGATCCACCCCACCCTACCCCACTCCGATCCACCCCACCCTACCCCACTCCGATCCACCCCACCCTACCCCACTCCGATCCACCCCACCCTACCCCACTCCACTCCACCCCACCCTACCCCACTCCGATCCACCCCACCCTACCGCACTCCGATCCACCCTACCCTACCCCACTCCGATCCACCCCACCCTACCCCACTCCGATCCACCCCACCCTACCCCACTCCGATCCACCCCACCCTACCCCACTCCGATCCACCCCACCCTACCCCACTCCGATCCAACCCACCCTACCCCACTCCGATCCACCCCAACCTACCCCACTCCGATCCACCCCACCCTACCCCACTCCGATCCAACCCACCCTACCCCACTCCGATCCACCCCACCCTACCCCACTCCGATCCACCCCACCCTATCCCACTCCGATCCACCCCAACCTACCCCACTCCGATCCACCCTACCCCACTCCGATCCACCCCACCCTACCACACTCCAATCCTCCCCACCCTACCGCACTCCGATCCACCCTACCCCACTCCGATCCACCCCACCCTACACCACTCCGATCCACCCCACCCTACCCCACTCCGATCCACCCCAAACCTACCCCACTCCGATCCACTCCACCCTAACCCACTCCACCCCACCCTACCCCACTCCGATTCACCCCACCCTACCCCACTCCGATCCACCCCACCCTACCCCACTCCGATCCACCCCACCCTACCCCACTCCACCCCACCCTACCCCACTCCGATTCACCCCACCCTACCCCTCTCCGATCCACCCCACCCTACCACACTCCACCCCACCCTACCCCACTCCAATCCACCCCACCCTACCCCACTCCGATCCACCCCACCTTACCCCACTCCGATCCACCCCACCCTACCCCACTCCGATCCACCCTACCCCACTCCGATCCACCCCACCCTACCCCACTCCGATCCACCCCACCCTACCCCACTCGATCCACCCCAACCTACCCCACTCCGATCCACCCCACCCTACACCACTCCGATCCACCCCACCCTACCCCACTCCGATCCACCCTACCCCACTCCGATCCGCCCTACCCCACTCCGATCCACGCCACCCTACCCCACTCCGATCCACCCTACCCTACCCCACTCCGATCCACCCTACCCCACTCCGATCCACCCACCCTACCCCACTCCGATCCACCCCAAAACTACCCCACTCCAATCCACCCCACCCTACCCCACTCCGATCCACCCTACCCCACTCCGATCCACCCCAAACCTACCCCACTCCAATCCACCCCACCCTACCCCATTCCGATCCACCCCACCCTACCCCACTCCGATCCACCCCACCCTACCCCACTCCGATCCACCCCACCCTACCCCACTCCGATCCACCCTACCCCACTCCGATCCACCCTACCCCACTCCGATCCACCCCACCCTACCCCACTCCGATCCACCCCACCCTACCCCACTCCGATCCACCCTAACACACTACGATCCACCCCACCCTACCCCACTCCGATCCACCCCACCCTACCCCACTCCGATCCACCCTACCCCACTCCAATCCACCCCACCCTACCCCATTCCGATCCACCCCACCCTACCCCACTCCGATCCACCCCACCCTACCCCACTCCGATCCACCCTAACACACTACGATCCACCCCACCCTACCCCACTCCGATCCACCCCACCCTACCCCACTCCGATCCACCCTACCCCACTCCGATCCACCCCACCCTACCCCACTCCACTCCACCCCACCCTACCCCACTCCGATCCACCCTACCCCACTACAATCCACCCCACCCTACCGCACTCCGATCCACCCCACCCTACACCACTCCGATCCACCCCACCCTACCCCACTCCGATCCACCCTACCCCACTCCGATCCACCCCACCCTACCCCACTCCGATCCACCCCACCCTACCCCACTCCGATCCACCCCACCCTACCCCACTCCGATCCACCCCACCCTACCCCACTCCGATCCACCCCACCCCACTCCGATCCACCCTACCCCACTCCGATCCACCCCACCCTACCACACTCCGATCCACCCCACCCTACCCCACTCCGATCCACCCGACCCTACCCCACTCCACCCCACCCTACCCCAGTCCGATCCACCCCACCCTACCCCACTCCACCCCACCCTACCCCACTCCGATCCACCCCACCCTACCCCACTCCACCCCACCCTACCCCACTCCGATCCAACCCACCCTAACCCACTCCGATCCACCCCACCCTACCCCACTCCGATCCACCCCACCCTACCCCACTCCGATCCAACCCACCCTACCCCACTCCGATCCACCCCACCCTACCCCACTCCGATCCACCCCAACCTACCCCACTCCGATCCACCCTACCCCACTCCGATCCACCCCACCCTACCACACTCCAATCCTCCCCACCCTACCGCACTCCGATCCACCCTACCCCACTACAATCCACCCCACCCTACCCCACTCCGATCCACCCTACCCCACTCCGATCCACCCTACCCCACTCCGATCCACCCCACCCTACCGAACTCCAATCCACCCCACCCTACCCCACTCCGATCCACCCCACCCTAACCCACTCCACCCCACCCTACCCCACTCCGATTCACCCCACCCTACCCCACTCCGATCCACCCCACCCTACCCCACTCCGATCCACCCCACCCTACCCCACTCCGATTCACCCCACCCTACCCCACTCCGATCCACCCCACCCTACCCCACTCCATCCCACACTACCCCACTCCGATCCACCCCACCCTACCCCACTCCACCCCACCCTACCCCACTCCGATTCACCCCACCCTACCCCTCTCCGATCCACCCCACCCTACCACACTCCACCCCACCCTACCCCACTCCGATCCACCCTATCCCACTCCGATCCACCCCACCTTACCCCACTCCGATCCACCCCACCCTACCCCACCCCGATCCAGCCCACCCTACCCCACTCCGATCCACCCCACCCTACCCCACTCCAATCCACCCCACCCTACCCCACTCCAATCCACCCCACCCTACCCCACTCCCAACCACCCCACCCTACCCCACTCCGATCCACCCTACCCCACTCCGATCCACCCCACCCTACCCCACTCCCAACCACCCCACCCTACACCACTCCGATCCACCCCACCCTACCCCACTCCGATCCACCCCACCCTACCCCACTCGATCCACACCACCCTACCCCACTCCGATCCACCCTACCCTACCCCACTCCGATCCACCCTACCCCACTCCGATCCACCCCACCCTACCCCACTTCGATCCACCGCACCCTACCTCACTCCAATCCACCCTACCCCACTCCGATCCACCCTACCCCACTCCGATCCACCCCACCCTACCCCACTCCGATCCACCCCACCCTACCCCACTCCGATCCACCCCACCCTACCCCACTCCGATCCACCCCACCCTACCCCACTCCGATCCACCCCACCCTACCCCACTCCGATCCACCCCACCCTACCCCACTCCGATCCACCCCAACCTACCCCACTCCGATCCACCCCACCCTACCCCACTCCGATCCACCCTACCCCACTACAATCCACCCCACCCTACCCCACTCCGATCCACCCTACCCCACTCCGATCCACACTACCCCACTACAATCCACCCCACCCTACCCCACTCCGATCCACCCTACCCCACTCCGATCCACCCTACCCCACTCCGATCCACCCCACCCTACCCCACTCCGATCCACCCCAAACCTACCCCACTCCGATGCACCCCACCCTACCCCACTCCGATTCACCCCACCCTACCCCACTCCGATCCACCCAACCCTACCCCACTCCACCTCACCCTACCCCACTCCGATCCACCCCACCCTACCACACTCCACCCCACCCTACCCCACTCCGATTCACCCCACCCTACCCCACTCCGATCCACCCAACCCTACCCCACTCCACCTCACCCTACCCCACTCCGATCCACCCCACCCTACCACACTCCACCCCACCCTACCCCACTCAGATTCACCCCACCCTACCCCACTCCGATCCACCCCAACCTACCCCACTCCGATCCACCCCACCCTACCCCACTCCGATCCACCCTACCCTACCCCACTCCGATCCACCCCACCCTACCCCACTCCGATCCACCCCACCCTACCACACTCCGATCCACCAAAAACCTACCCCACTCCGATCCACCCCACCTTACCCCACTCCGATCCACGCCACCCCACTCCGATCCACCCCACCCTACCCCACTCTGATCCTCCCCACCCTACCCCACTCCCAACCACCCCACCCTACCCCACTCCGATCCACCCTACCCCACTCCGATCCACCCCACCCTACCCCACTCCCAACCACCCCACCCTACCCCACTCCGATCCACCCCACCCTACCCCACTCCGATCCACCCCACCCTACCCCACTCCGATCCACCCCACCCTACCCCACTCCGAACCACCCCAAACCTACCCCACTCCGATCCACCCTACCCCACTCCGATCCACCCCACCCTACCCCACTCAGATTCACGCCACCCTACCCCACTCCGATCCACCCCACCCTACCCCACTCCGATCCACTCCACCCTACCCCACTCCGATCCACCCCACACTACCCCACTCCGATCCACGCCACCCTACCCCACTCCGATCCACCCCACCCTACCCCACTCCGATCCACCACACCCTACCCCACTCCCATCCACCCTACCCCACTCCGATCCACCCCACCCTACCCCACTCCGATCCATCCCACCCTACCCCACTCCGATCCACCCCACCCTACCCCACTCCGATCCACCCCACCCTAACCCACTCCGATCCACCCCACCCTACCCCTCTCCCATCCACCCTACCCCACTCCGATCCACCCCACCCTACCCCACTCCGATCCACCCCAACCTACCCCACTCCGATCCACCCCACCCTACCCCACTCCGATCCACCCCACCCTACCCCACACCGATCCACCCCACCCTACCCCACTCCGATCCACCCCAACCTACCCCACTCCGATCCACCCCACCCTACCCCACTCCGATCAACCCCACCCTACCCCACTCCGATCCAACCCACCCCACTCCGATCCACCCCACCCTACCCCACTCCGATCCAACCCACCCCACTCCGATCCACCCCACCCTACCCCAATCACATCCACCCCACCCTACCCCACTCCGATCCACCCCACCCTACCCCACTCCGGTCCACCCTACCCCACTCCGATCCACCCCACCCTACCCCACTCCGATCCACCCCACCCTACCCCACTCCGATCCACGCCACCCTACCCCACTCCGATTCACCCCACCCTACCCCACTCCGATCCACCCTACCCCACTCCGATCCACCCCACCCTACCCCACTCCGATCCACCCCACCCTACCCCACTCCGATCCACGCCACACTACCCCACTCCGATCCACCCTACCCTACCCCACTCCGATCCACCCCACCCTACCCCACTCCGATCCACCCCACCCTACCCCACTCCGATCCACCCCACCCTACCCCACTCCGATCCACCCCACCCTACCCCACTCCGATCCAGACCACCCTACCCCACTCCGATCCACCCCACCCTACCCCACTCCGATCCACCCCACCCTACCCCACTCCGATCCACCCTACGCTACCCCACTCCGATCCACCCTACCCCACTCCGATCCACACCACCCTACCCCACTCCGATCCACCCCACCCTACCCCACTCCGATCCACCCTACGCTACCCCACTCCGATCCACCCTACCCCACTCCGATCCACCCCACCCTACCCCACTCCGATCCACCCCACCCTACCCCACTCCGATCCCCCCTACCCCACTCCGATCCACCCCACCCTACCCCACTCCGATCCACCCCACCCTACCCCACTCCGATCCACCCCACCCTACCCCAGTCCGATCCACGCCACCCTACCCCACTCCGAACCACCCCAAACCTACCCCACTCCGATCCACGCCACCCTACCCCACTCCGATCCACCCCTCCCTACCCCACTCCGATCCCCCCTACCCCACTCCGATCCACCCCACCCTACCCCACTCCGATCCACCCGACCCTTCCCCACTCCGATCCACCCCACCCTACCCCACTCCGATCCACCCCACCCAAACCCACTCCGATCCACCCCACTCCAACCTACCACACTCTGATCCACCTCACCCTACCCCACACCGATCCACCCCACCCTACCCCACTCCGATCCACCCCACCCTACACCACACCGATCCACCCCACCCTACCCCACTCCGATCCAGCCCACACTACCCCACTCCGATCCACCCGACCCTTCCCCACACCGATCCACCCTACCCCATTCCGATCCACCCCACCCTACCCCACTCCGATCCACCCCACCCTACCCCACTCCGATCCACCCCACCCTACCCCACTCCGATCCACCCCACCCTACCCCACTCTGATCCACCCTACCCCACTCCGATCCACCCCACCCTACCCCAGTCCGATCCAGGCCACCCTACCCCACTCCGATCCACCCCACCCTACCCCACTCCGAACCACCCCAAACCTACCCCACTCCGATCCACCCCACCCTACCCCACTCCGATCCACCCCACCCTACCCCACTCCGATCCCCCCTACCCCACTCCGATCCACCCCACCCTACCCCACTCCGATCCACCCCACCCTACCCCACTCCGATCCACCCGACCCTTCCCCACTCCGATCCACCCCACCCTACCCCACTCCGATCCACCCCACCCTACCCCACTCCGATCCACCCCACCCTACCCCACTCCGATCCACCCCACTCCAACCTACCACACTCTGATCCACCTCACCCTACCCCACACCGATCCACCCCACCCTACCCCACACCGATCCACCCCACCCTACCCCACTCCGATCCAGCCCACACTACCCCACTCCGATCCACCCGACCCTTCCCCACTTCAATCCACCCCACCCTACCCCACTCCGATCCACCCCACCCTACCCCACACCGATCCACCCCACCCTACCCCACACCGATCCACCCCACCCTACCCCACTCCGATCCACCCCACCCTACCCCACTCCGATCCACCCCACCCTACCCCACTCCGATCCACCCCACCCTACCCCACTCCGATCCACACCACCCTACCCCACTCGATCCACCCCAACCTACCCCACTCCGATCCACCCCACCCTACACCACTCCGATCCACCCCACCCTACCCCACTCCGATCCACCCTACCCCACTCCGATCCGCCCTACCCCACTCCGATCCACGCCACCCTACCCCACTCCGATCCACCCTACCCTACCCCACTCCGATCCACCCTACCCCACTCCGATCCACCCACCCTACCCCACTCCGATCCACCCCAAAACTACCCCACTCCAATCCACCCCACCCTACCCCACTCCGATCCACCCTACCCCACTCCGATCCACCCCAACCTACCCCACTCCGATCCACCCCAAACCTACCCCACTCCAATCCACCCCACCCTACCCCATTCCGATCCACCCCACCCTACCCCACTCCGATCCACCCCACCCTACCCCACTCCGATCCACCCCACCCTACCCCACTCCGATCCACCCCACCCTACCCCACTCCGATCCACCCTACCCCACTCCAATCCACCCCACCCTACCCCACTCCGATCCACCCTAACACACTACGATCCACCCCACCCTACCCCACTCCGATCCACCCTACCCCACTCCAATCCACCCCACCCTACCCCATTCCGATCCACCCCACCCTACCCCACTCCGATCCACCCCACCCTACCCCACTCCGATCCACACCACCCTACCCCACTCCGATCCACCCCACCCTACCCCACTCCGATCCACCCTAACACACTACGATCCACCCCACCCTACCCCACTCCGATCCACCCCACCCTACCCCACTCCGATCCACCCTACCCCACTCCACTCCACCCCACCCTACCCCACTCCGATCCACCCTACCCCACTACAATCCACCCCACCCTACCGCACTCCGATCCACCCCACCCTACCCCACTCCGATCCACCCCACCCTACCCCACTCCGATCCACCCCACCCTACCCCACTCCGATCCACCCCACCCTACCCCACTCCGATCCACCCCACCCTACCCCACTCCGATCCACCCCACCCCACTCCGATCCACCCTACCCCACTCCGATCCACCCCACCCTACCACACTCCGATCCACCCCACCCTACCCCACTCCGATCCACCCCACCCTACCCCACTCCACCCCACCCTACCCCACTCCGATCCACCCCACCCTACCCCACTCCGATCCAACCCACCCTACCCCACTCCGATCCACCCCACCCTACCCCACTCCGATCCACCCCAACCTACCCCACTCCGATCCACCCTACCCCACTCCGATCCACCCCACCCTACCCCACTCCGATCCACCCCACCCTACCACACTCCAATCCTCCCCACCCTACCGCACTCCGATCCACCCTACCCCACTACAATCCACCCCACCCTACCCCACTCCGATCCACCCTACCCCACTCCGATCCACCCTACCCCACTCCGATCCACCCCACCCTACCGAACTCCAATCCACCCCACCCTACCCCACTCCGATCCACCCCACCCTAACCCACTCCACCCCACCCTACCCCACTCCGATTCACCCCACCCTACCCCACTCCGATCCACCCCACCCTACCCCACTCCGATTCACCCCACCCTACCCCACTCCGATCCACCCCACCCTACCCCACTCCGATCCACCCCACCCTACCCCACTCCGATTCACCCCACCCTACCCCACTCCGATCCACCCCACCCTACCCCACTCCATCCCACACTACCCCACTCCGATCCACCCCACCCTACCCCACTCCACCCCACCCTACCCCACTCCGATTCACCCCACCCTACCCCTCTCCGATCCACCCCACCCTACCACACTCCACCCCACCCTACCCCACTCCGATCCACCCTACCCCACTCCGATCCACCCCACCTTACCCCACTCCGATCCACCCCACCCTACCCCACCCCGATCCAGCCCACCCTACCCCACTCCGATCCACCCCACCCTACCCCACTCCAATCCACCCCACCCTACCCCACTCCCAACCACCCCACCCTACCCCACTCCGATCCACCCTACCCCACTCCGATCCACCCCACCCTACCCCACTCCCAACCACCCCACCCTCCCCCACTCCGATCCACCCTACCCCACTCCGATCCACCCCACCCTAACCCACTCCGATCAAGCCCACCCTACCCCACTCCGATCCACCCTACCCTACCCCACTCCGATCCACCCCACCCTACGCCACTCCGATCCACCCCACCCTACCCCACTCCGATCCACCCTACCCCACTCCGATCCACCCCACCCTACCCCACTCCGATCCACCCCACCCTACCCCACTCCGCTCCACCCCACCCTACCCCACTCCGATCCACCCTTCCCCACTCCGATTCACCCCACCCTACCCCACTCCGATCCACCCCACCCTACCCCACTCGATCCACACCACCCTACCCCTCTCCGATCCACCCTACCCTACCCCACTCCGATCCACCCTACCCCACTTCGATCCACCGCACCCTACCTCACTCCAATCCACCCTACCCCACTCCGATCCACCCTACCCCACTCCGATCCACCCCACCCTACCCCACTCCGATCCACCCCACCCTACCCCACTCCGATCCACCCCACCCTACCCCACTCCGATCCACCCCACCCTACCCCACTCCCATCCACCCCACCCTACCCCACTCCGATCCACCCCACCCTACCCCACTCCGATCCACCCCAACCTACCCCACTCCGATCCACCCCACCCTACCCCACTCCGATCCACCCTACCCCACTCCGATCCACCCTACCCCACTCCGATCCACCCCACCCTACCCCACTCCGATTCACCCCACCCTACCCCACTCCGATCCACCCAACCCTACCCCACTCCACCTCACCCTACCCCACTCCGATCCACCCCACCCTACCACACTCCACCCCACCCTACCCCACTCCGATTCACCCCACCCTACCCCACTCCGATCCACCCAACCCTACCCCACTCCACCTCACCCTACCCCACTCAGATTCACCCCACCCTACCCCACTCCGATCCACCCCAACCTACCCCACTCCGATCCACCCCACCCTACCCCACTCCGATCCACCCCACCCTACCCCACTCCGATCCACCCCACCTTACCCCACTCCGATCCACGCCACCCCACTCCGATCCACCCCACCCTACCCCACTCTGATCCTCCCCACCCTACCCCACTCCCAACCACCCCACCCTACCCCACTCCGATCCACCCTACCCCACTCCGATCCACCCCACCCTACCCCACTCCCAACCACCCCACCCTACCCCACTCCGATCCACCCCACCCTACCCCACTCCGATCCACCCCACCCTACCCCACTCCGAACCACCCCAAACCTACCCCACTCCGATCCACCTTACCCCACTCCGATCCACCCCACCCTACCCCACTCAGATTCACGCCACCCTACCCCACTCCGATCCACCCCACCCTACCCCACTCCGATCCACTCCACCCTACCCCACTCCGATCCACCCCACACTACCCCACTCCGATCCACGCCACCCTACCCCACTCCGATCCACCCCACCCTACCCCACTCCGATCCACCCCACCCTACCCCACTCCCATCCACCCTACCCCACTCCGATCCACCCCACCCTACCCCACTCCGATCCATCCCACCCTACCCCACTCCGATCCACCCCACCCTACCCCACTCCGATCCACCCCACCCTACCCCACTCCGATCCACCCCACCCTACCCCTCTCCCATCCACCCTACCCCACTCCGATCCACCCCACCCTACCCCACTCCGATCCACCCCAACCTACCCCACACCGATCCACCCCACCCTACCCCACTCCGATCCACCCCAACCTACCCCACTCCGATCCACCCCACCCTACCCCACTCCGATCCAACCCACCCCACTCCGATCCACCCCACCCTACCCCACTCCGATCCAACCCACCCCACTCCGATCCACCCCACCCTACCCCAATCACATCCACCCCACCCTACCCCACTCCGATCCACCCCACCCTACCCCACTCCGGTCCACCCTACCCCACTCCGATCCACCCCACCCTACCCCACTCCGATCCACCCCACCCTACCCCACTCCGATCCACGCCACCCTACCCCACTCCGATTCACCCCACCCTACCCCACTCCGATCCACCCCACCCTACCCCACTCCGATCCACCCCAACCTACCCCACTCCGATCCACCCCACCCTACCCCACTCCGATCCAACCCACCCCACTCCGATCCACCCCACCCTACCCCACTCCGATCCAACCCACCCCACTCCGATCCACCCCACCCTACCCCAATCACATCCACCCCACCCTACCCCACTCCGATCCACCCCACCCTACCCCACTCCGGTCCACCCTACCCCACTCCGATCCACCCCACCCTACCCCACTCCGATCCACCCCACCCTACCCCACTCCGATCCACCCCACCCTACCCCACTCCATCCCACACTACCCCACTCCGATCCACCCCACCCTACCCCACTCCACCCCACCCTACCCCACTCCGATTCACCCCACCCTACCCCTCTCCGATCCACCCCACCCTACCACACTCCACCCCACCCTACCCCACTCCGATCCACCCTACCCCACTCCGATCCACCCCACCTTACCCCACTCCGATCCACCCCACCCTACCCCACCCCGATCCAGCCCACCCTACCCCACTCCGATCCACCCCACCCTACCCCACTCCAATCCACCCCACCCTACCCCACTCCCAACCACCCCACCCTACCCCACTCCGATCCACCCTACCCCACTCCGATCCACCCCACCCTACCCCACTCCCAACCACCCCACCCTACCCCACTCCGATCCACCCTACCCCACTCCGATCCACCCCACCCTAACCCACTCCGATCAAGCCCACCCTACCCCACTCCGATCCACCCTACCCTACCCCACTCCGATCCACCCCACCCTACGCCACTCCGATCCACCCCACCCTACCCCACTCCGATCCACCCTACCCCACTCCGATCCACCCCACCCTACCCCACTCCGATCCACCCCACCCTACCCCACTCCGCTCCACCCCACCCTACCCCACTCCGATCCACCCTACCCCACTCCGATTCACCCCACCCTACCCCACTCCGATCCACCCCACCCTACCCCACTCGATCCACACCACCCTACCCCACTCCGATCCACCCTACCCTACCCCACTCCGATCCACCCTACCCCACTCCGATCCACCCCACCCTACCCCACTTCGATCCACCGCACCCTACCTCACTCCAATCCACCCTACCCCACTCCGATCCACCCCACCCTACCCCACTCCGATCCACCCCACCCTACCCCACTCCGATCCACCCCAACCTACCCCACTCCGATCCACCCCACCCTACCCCACTCCGATCCACCCTACCCCACTCCGATCCACACTACCCCACTACAATCCACCCCACCCTACCCCACTCCGATCCACCCTACCCCACTCCGATCCACCCTACCCCACTCCGATCCACCCCACCCTACCCCACTCCGATTCACCCCACCCTACCCCACTCCGATCCACCCAACCCTACCCCACTCCACCTCACCCTACCCCACTCCGATCCACCCCACCCTACCACACTCCACCCCACCCTACCCCACTCCGATTCACCCCACCTACCCCACTCCGATCCACCCAACCCTACCCCACTCCACCTCACCCTACCCCACTCCGATCCACCCCACCCTACCACACTCCACCCCACCCTACCCCACTCAGATTCACCCCACCCTACCCCACTCCGATCCACCCCAACCTACCCCACTCCGATCCACCCACCCTACCCCACTCCGATCCACCCCACCCTACCCCACTCCGATCCACCCCACCTTACCCCACTCCGATCCACGCCACCCCACTCCGATCCACCCCACCCTACCCCACTCTGATCCTCCCCACCCTACCCCACTCCCAACCACCCCACCCTACCCCACTCCGATCCACCCTACCCCCACTCCGATCCACCCCACCCTACCCCACTCCCAACCACCCCACCCTACCCCACTCCGATCCACCCCACCCTACCCCACTCCGATCCACCCCACCCTACCCCACTCCGAACCACCCCAAACCTACCCCACTCCGATCCACCTTACCCCACTCCGATCCACCCCACCCTACCCCACTCAGATTCACGCCACCCTACCCCACTCCGATCCACCCCACCCTACCCCACTCCGATCCACTCCACCCTACCCCACTCCGATCCACCCCACACTACCCCACTCCGATCCACGCCACCCTACCCCACTCCGATCCACCCCACCCTACCCCACTCCGATCCACCCCACCCTACCCCACTCCCATCCACCCTACCCCACTCCGATCCACCCCCACCCTACCCCACTCCGATCCATCCCACCCTACCCCACTCCGATCCACCCCACCCTACCCCACTCCGATCCACCCCACCCTACCCCACTCCGATCCACCCCACCCTACCCCTCTCCCATCCACCCTACCCCACTCCGATCCACCCCACCCTACCCCACTCCGATCCACCCCAACCTACCCCACTCGATCCACCCCACCCTACCCCACTCCGATCCACCCCACCCTACCCCACACCGATCCACCCCACCCTACCCCACTCCGATCCACCCCAACCTACCCCACTCCGATCCACCCCACCCTACCCCACTCCGATCCACCCCACCCTACCCCACTCCGATCCACCCTACCCCACTCCGATCCACCCCACCCTACCCCACTCCGATCCAACCCACCCCACTCCGATCCACCCCACCCTACCCCACTCCGATCCAACCCACCCCACTCCGATCCACCCCACCCTACCCCACTCCGGTCCACCCTACCCCACTCCGATCCACCCCACCCTACCCCACTCCGATCCACCCCACCCTACCCCACTCCGGTCCACCCTACCCCACTCCGATCCACCCCACCCTACCCCACTCCGATCCACCCCACCCTACCCCACTCCGATCCACGCCACCCTACCCCACTCCGATTCACCCCACCCTACCCCACTCCGATCCACCCCACCCTACCCCACTCCGATCCACCCCAACCTACCCCACTCCGATCCACCCCACCCTACCCCACTCCGATCCAACCCACCCCACTCCGATCCACCCCACCCTACCCCACTCCGATCCAACCCACCCCACTCCGATCCACCCCACCCTACCCCAATCACATCCACCCC
The DNA here is from genome assembly GCF_017639515.1 of Carcharodon carcharias. NCBI lineage: Eukaryota > Metazoa > Chordata > Chondrichthyes > Lamniformes > Lamnidae > Carcharodon > Carcharodon carcharias. The sequence goes on from NW_024470887.1 coordinate 103,944, forward strand.
ACCCTACCCCACTCCGATCCACCCCACCCTACCCCACTCCGGTCCACCCTACCCCACTCCGATCCACCCCACCCTACCCCACTCCGATCCACCCCACCCTACCCCACTCCGATCCACGCCACCCTACCCCACTCCGATTCACCCCACCCTACCCCACTCCGATCCACCCTACCCCACTCCGATCCACCCCACCCTACCCCACTCCGATCCACCCCACCCTACCCCACTCCGATCCACGCCACACTACCCCACTCCGATCCACCCTACCCTACCCCACTCCGATCCACCCCACCCTACCCCCACTCCGATCCACCCCACCCTACCCCACTCCGATCCACCCCACCCTACCCCACTCCGATCCACCCCACCCTACCGCACTCCGATCCACCCTACCCTACCCCACTCCCATCCACCCCCACCCTACCCCACTCCGATCCACCCCCACCCTACCCCACTCCGATCCACCCCACCCTACCCCACTCCCAACCACCCCACACTACCCCACTCCGATCCACCCCACCCTACCCCACTCCGATCCCCTCTACCCCACTCCGATCCACCCCACCCTACCCCACTCCGATCCACCCCACCCTACCCCACTCCGATCCACCCCACCCTACCCCAGTCCGATCCACGCCACCCTACCCCACTCCGATCCACCCCTCCCTACCCCACTCCGATCCCCCCTACCCCACTCCGATCCACTCCACCCTACCCCACTCCGATCCACCCCACCCTACCCCACTCCGATCCACGCCACCCTACCCCACTCCGATCCACCCCTCCCTACCCCACTCCGATCCCCCCTACCCCACTCCGATCCACCCCACCCTACCCCACTCCGATCCACCCGACCCTTCCCCACTCCGATCCACCCCACCCTACCCCACTCCGATCCACCCCCCCCTAACCCACTCCGATCCACCCCACTCCAACCTACCACACTCTGATCCACCTCACCCTACCCCACACCGATCCACCCCACCCTACCCCACTCCGATCCACCCCACCCTACACCACACCGATCCACCCCACCCTACCCCACTCCGATCCACCCGACCCTTCCCCACACCGATCCACCCCACCCTACCCCACTCCCAACCACCCCACCCTACCCCATTCCGATCCACCCCACCCTACCCCACTCCGATCCACCCCACCCTACCCCACTCCGATCCACCCCACCCTACCCCACTCCGATCCACCCCACCCTACCCCACTCTGATCCACCCTACCCCACTCCCATCCACCCCACCCTACCCCACTCCGATCCACCCCATCCTACCCCACTCCGATCCACCCCACCCTACCCCACTCCGAACCACCCCAAACCTACCCCACTCCGATCCACCCCACCCTACCCCACTCCGATCCACCCCACCCTACCCCACTCCGATCCACGCCACCCTACCCCACTCCGATCCACCCCACCCTACCCCACTCCGATCCCCCCTACCCCACTCCGATCCACCCCACCCTACCCCACTCCGATCCACCCCACCCTACCCCACTCCGATCCACCCGACCCTTCCCCACTCCGATCCACCCCACCCTACCCCACTCCGATCCACCCCACTCCAACCTACCACACTCTGATCCACCTCACCCTACCCCACACCGATCCACCCCACCCTACCCCACTCCGATCCACCCCACCCTACCCCACTCCGATCCACCCCACCCTACCCCACTCCGATCCACCCCACCCTACCCCACTCCAATCCAGCCCACACTACCCCACTCCGATCCACCCGACCCTTCCCCACTTCAATCCACCCCACCCTACCCCACTCCGATCCACCCCACCCTACCCCACTCCGATCCACCCCAACCTACCCCACTCCGATCCACCCTACCCCACTCCGATCCACCCCACCCTACACCACTCCGATCCACCCCACCCTACCCCACTCCGATCCACCCCACCCTACCCCACTCCGATCCACCCTACCCCACTCCGATCCACCCCACCCTACCCCACTCCGATCCACCCCACCCTACCCCACTCCGATCCACCCTACCCCACTCCTATCCACCCCACCCTACCCCATTCCGATCCACCCCACCCTACCCCACTCCGATCCCCCCCACCCTACCCCACTCCGATCCACCCTACCCCACTCCGATCCACCCCACCCTACCCCACTCCGATCCACCCCACCCTACCCCACTCCGATCCACCCCACCCTACCCCACTCCGATCCACCCCACCCTACCCCACTCCGATCCACCCCACCCTACCCCACTCCGATCCCCCCCACCCTACCCCACTCCGAACCACCCCAAACCTACCCCACTCCGATCCACCCCAACCTACCCCACTCCGAACCACCCCACCCTACCCCACTCCGATCCCCCCCACCCTACCCCACTCCGAACCACCCCAAACCTACCCCACTCCGATCCACCCCAACCTACCCCACTCCGAACCACCCCACCCTACCCCACTCCCATCCACCGTACCCCACTCCGATCCACCCTACGCTACCCCACTCCGATCCACCCTACCCCACTCCGATCCACCCCACCCTACCCCACTCCGATCCACCCTACCCCACTCCGATCCACCCTACCCCATTCCGATCCACCCCACCCTACCCCACTCCGATCCACCCGACCCTTCCCCACTTCAATCCACCCCACCCTACCCCACTCCGATCCACCCCAACCTACCCCACTCCGATCCACCCCACCCTATCCCACTCCGATCCACCCCACCCTACCCCACTCCGATCCACCCCAACCTACCCCACTCCGATCCACCCCACCCTACCCCATTCCGATCCACCCCACCCTACCCCACTCCGATCCACCCCACCCTACCCCACTCTGATCCACCCTACCCCACTCCGATCCACCCCACCCTACCCCAGTCCGATCCACCCCACCCTACCCCACTCCAATCCACCCCACTCCAACCTACCCCACTCCGATCCACCCCACCCTACCCCACTCCGATCCACCCCACCCTACCCCACTCCGATCCACCCCACCCTACACCATCCGATCCACCCCACCCAACCCCACACCGATCCACCCTACCCCACTCCAATCCACGCCACCCTACCCCACACCGATCCACCCTACCCCACTCCAATCCACCCCACTCCAACCTACCCCACTCCGATCCACCCCACCCTACCCCACTCCGATCCACCCCACCCTATCCCACTCCGATCCACCCTACCCCACTCCGATCCACGCCACCCTACCCCACACCGATCCACCCTACCCCACTCCGATCCACCCCACCCTACCCCACACCGATCCACCCTACCCCACTCCGATCCACCCCACCCTACCCCACTCCGATCCACCCCACCCTACCCCACTCCGATCCACCCTACCCCACTCCGATCCACCCCACCCTACCCCACTCCGATCCACCCCACCCTACCCCACTCCGATCCACCCCACCCTACCCCACTCCGATCCACCCTACCCCACTCCGATCCACCCCACCCTACCCCTCTCCGATCCACCCCACCCTACCCCACTCCGATCCACCCCACCCTACCCCACTCCGATCCACCCCACCCTACCCCACACCGATCCACCCCACCCTACCCCACTCCGATCAACCCTACCCTACCCCACTCCGATCCACCCTACCCCACTCCGATCCACCCCACACCTCTCCGATCCACCCCACCCTACCCCACTCCGATCCACCCCACCCTACCCCACTCCGATCCACCCCACCCTACCCCACTCCGATCCACTCCACCCTACCCCACTCCGATCCACCCCACCCTACCCCACTCCGATCCACCCTACCCCACTCCGATCCACCCCACCCTACCCCACTCCGAACCACCCCACCCTACCCCACTCCGATCCACCCCACCCTACCCCACTCCGATCCACCCCACCCTACCCCACTCCGATCCACCCCACCCTACCCCACTCCGAGCCACCCCACCCCACTCCGATCCACCCCACCCTACCCCACTCCGATCCACCCTACCCTACCCCACTCCGATCCACCCTACCGCACTCCGATCCACCCTACCCCACTCCCATCCACCCCCCCTACCCCACTCCGATCCACCCTACCCCACTCCGATCCACCCTACCCCACTCCGATCCACCAAAAACCTACCCCACTCCGATCCACCCCACCCGACCCCACTCCGATCCACCCCACCCTACCCCACTCCGATCCACCCCACCCTACCCCACTCCGATCCACCCTACCCCACTCCGATCCACCCCACCCTACCCCACTCCGATCCACCCCACCCTACCCCACTCCGATCCACCCTACCCCACTCCGATCCACCCCACCCTACCCCACTCCGATCCACCCCACCCTACCCCACTCCGATCCACCCTACCCCACTCCGATCCACCCCACCCTACCCCACTCCGATCCACCCCACCTTACCCCACTCCGATCCACCCTACCCCACTCCGATCCACCCCACCCTACCCCACTCCGATCCACCCTACCCTACCCCACTCCGATCCACCCCACCCTACCCCACTCCGATCCACCCCACCCTACCCCACTCCGATCCACCCCACCCTACCCCACTCCGATCCACCCCACCCTACCCCACTCCAATCCACCCCACCCTACCCCACTCCGATCCACCCCACCCTACCCCACTCCAATCCACCCCACCCTACCCCACTCCGATCCACCCCACCCTACCCCACTCCGATCCACCCCACCCTACCCCACTCCGATCCACCCCACCCTACCCCACTCCGATCCACCCCACCCTACCCCACTCCGATCCACCCCACCCTACCCCACTCCGATCCACCCCAACCTACCCCACTCCGATCCACCCCACCCTACCCCACTCCGATCCACCCCACCCCTCTCCGATCCACCCCACCCTACCCCACTCCGATCCACCCCACCCTACCCCACTCCGATCCACCCCACCCTACCCCATTCCGATCCACCCCACCCTACCACACTCCGATCCACCCCACCCTACCCCACTCCGATCCAACCTACCCCACTCCGACCCACCCCACCCTACCACACTCCGATCCACCCCACCCTACCCCACTCCGATCCACCCCACCCTACCCCACTCCCATCCACCCCACCCTACCCCACTCCGACCCACCTCACCCTACCCCACTCCGATCCACCCCACCCTACCCCACTCCGATCCACCCCACCCTACCCCACTCCGATCCACCCCACCCTACCCCACTCCGATCCACCCCACCCTACCCCACTCCGATCCACCCCACCCTACCCCACACCGATCCACCCCACCATACCCCACTCCGATCCACCCCACCCTACCCCACTCCGATCCACCCCACCCTACCCCACTCCGATCCACCCTACCCCACTCCGATCCACCCTACCCCACTCCGATCCACCCTACCCCACTCCGATCCACCCCACCCTACCCCACTCCGATCCACCCTACCCTACCCCACTCCGATCCACCCTACCCCACTCCGATCCACCCCACCCTACCCCACTCCGATCCACCCCACCCTACCCCCCTCCGATCCACCCTACCCCACTCCGATCCTTCCTACCCCACTCCGATCAACCCCACCCTACCACACTCCGATCCACCCTACCCCACTCCGATCCACCCCACCCTACCCCACTCCGATCCACCCCACCCTACCCCACTCCGATCCACCCCACCCTACCCCACTCCGATCCACCCCACCCTACCCCACTCCGATCCACCCCACCCTACCCCACTCCGATCCACCCCACCCTACCCCACTCCGATCCACCCCACCCTACCCCACTCCGATCCACCCCACCCTACCCCACTCCGATCCACCCCACCCTACCCCACTCCGATCCACCCCACCCTACCCCACTCCGATCCACCCCACCCTACCCCACTCCGATCCACCCCACCCTACCCCACTCCGATCCACCCCACCCTACCCCACTCCGATTCACCCCACCCTACCCCACTCCGATCCACCCCACCCTACCCCACTCCGATCCACCCTACCCCACTCCGATCCACTCCACCCTACCCCACTCCGATCCACCCTACCCCACTCCGATCCACCCTACCCCACTCACACACACTCTCTCTCTCACACTCTCTC